>NC_091222.1:13390954-13408454 GCF_040958095.1 Procambarus clarkii
CTGTCTGGGCAGTCGCTTTTGGCATTTAGCCACATTCCTATGTTCGTTTCCTTAGTGTAGACTGCAGTGTGGAAACCTCCGCTCTTTTCCATGACTGTTACATCTAGAAAGGGCAGCTTCCCATCCTTTTCCATCTCGTAAGTGAAACGCAGCACGGAACTCTGCTCAAATGCCTCCTTCAGCTCCTGCAGATGTCTGACATCAGGTACCTGTGTAAAAATGTCGTCAACATTCCTGCAGTATATGGCCGGTTTCAAGTTCATGTCGACTAAGACTTTTTGCTCGATGGTACCCATGTAGAAGTTTGCAAACAGGACACCTAGGGGAGAACCCATGGCGACCCTATCTACTTGCTTATACCTGTGCCCATCCGGGCTCAAGAAGGGTGCCTCTTTAGTACAAGCTTGGAGTAGTTTCCTTAGAATATTTTCGGGTATGTCAAGAGGAGTACAGGCTGGATCACGATTCACTCTGTCGGCTATCATCCCGATTGTCTCGTCCACAGGTACGTTGGTAAACATCGATTCTACGCCCAACGAGGCTCTTATCCCTATGGCCCGTGTGCCCCGCAGTAAGTCAACAAATTCCTTTGGAGACTTCAGGCTGAAGGCGCAAGGGTTATAAGGAGTCTGCAGGCCGTTGAGACAGTTTACTGTCCCCCGAGCTCAAAGCGGCAGCTAAAAGCCTTCGTGAGAACAAGGAGATAGTCGTCAGGAGAGGTGAGAAGTCGCCAATATACGTCATTCTTAAAAAAGACGAATATCTGGCGAAAATAAACCTCATACTCTCTGACCAAACTAAATTCCAAAGGGTAACGAAGGACACTACAGCCGAATTGAAAGCAAAGGTCAACAAACTGATCGAAACTGTGAACGCCAAGAAATCAGGACTCCACCTGCCAAAGATTATTGGGGAATATAAACCTGGATATGCCTATGGAAATGTCAAGACACACAAGCCTGGAAACCCACTTTGGCCAATCATTAGCCAGATACCCACACCCACGTACAGACTGGCGAAGCGACTCAACGGCCTTCTGACTCCTTATGACCCTCGCGCCTTCAGCCTGAAGTCTCCAAAGGAATTTGTTGACTTACTGCGGGGCACATGGGCCACAGGAATAAGAGCCTCGTTGGACGTAGAATCGCTGTTCACCAACGTACCTGTGGACGAGACAATCGGGATGATAGCCGACAGAGTGTATCGTGATCCAGCCTGTACTCCTCTTGACATACCAGAAAATATCCTAAGGAAACTACTCCATGCTTGTACTAAAGAGGCACCCTTCGTGAGCCCGGATGGGCACATGAATAAGCAAGTAGATGGGGTCGCCATGGGTTCTCCCCTAGGTGTCCTGTTTGCAAACTTCTACATGGGTACCATCGAGCAAAAAGTCTTAGTCGACATGAACTTGAAACCGGCCATATACTGCAGGTATGTTGACGACATTTTGACACAGGTACCTGATGTCAGACATCTGCAGGAGCTGAAGGAGGTATTTGAGCAGAGTTCCGTGCTGCGTTTCACTTACGAGATGGAAAAGGATGGGAAGCTGCCCTTTCTAGATGTAACAGTCATGGAAAAGAGCGGAGGTTTCCACACTGCAGTCTACACTAAGGAAACGAACATAGGAATGTGCCTAAATACCAAAAGCGACTGCCCAGATAGGTACAAGAGGAGTGTTGTTAACGCATATGTCGACCGTGCTCTCAGCCACAGCTCAGAATGGAAGCAAGTCGACGAAGAACTCTGTAGGGTAAGGCAGGTCCTAGTCAACAACGGCTTCTCCAATGGTTTCGTCGAAGACATCATAAAAAGGAAAGTGAAACGCCATGCAACCTCTGAAGAGACAAATAACACAACACCTATACCCCCTATTAGACTATTTTACAGGAACTTCTTTTCCACAGCTCATAAAACGGAGGAAAGGGTCCTGAAAGATATTGTTAATAGAAACGTTATCCCTACAGACAAAAATCAGAGAATACAACAGACGATTTACTATAAAACCAGAAAAACGGCCAGCCTACTCATGAGAAACTCTCCAGACACAAAGCAGAACGCTTTAAAAGAGACCAACGTCGTCTATGCCTTCAAATGCCCTCTTGGGGACTGTAAGCTCCAAAAAACCCAGTATATAGGCAAGACAACAACATCTCTTTCTAGTCGTTTAACGATGCACAAGCAACAGGGCTCCATTTAGGAACATATAATCTCTTCCCACAACCAAACCATCGCCAGAGAAATCCTAGTAAAGAACACAAAAATCATCGATAGATACAGCGATAGCAGGTGGCTTGACGTTTGCGAGGCACTACACATTAAGAAGTCAACACCAGCAATCCACAGCCAATTAATGCATAACTATATTCTACCCACCTCAAGACTCCGCTCCAATATAGAAGCATCAAGAAATATGGACCAATAGGCTTTCTACAATCACTTCTATTCAATACCCATTGTTTCGTGTTCTGTCTTGTTTTGATGAATTTAATACCCTATTAAATACCACCTCACCCTATCCACCTCACTCAAATGTAGATATAAACAAATCGGAGATGTGTAAGTTCTATTCAGTTGTGTATGTGTAACAAAAGTCTTTGAAAATGTAATAAGTTTTACGAAATGCGCTCAAGTGTCGCGTCAGACTAGAAATAAAAATGAATTTTGGAGAATTGATTTTTGAATTACCACCAACAGTGAAAAGAAATGTACGAAAGATTGAGAAAATTCGTGTTAGAATTATTAATCTTACTTTTTCGGTCATAATTAATAATATATATGTATATATATATATATATATATAATATATATATATATGTCGTACCTAGTAGCCAGAACTCACTTCTCAGCCTACTATTCAAGGGCTGATTTGCCTAATAAGCCAAGTTTTCCTGAATTAATATATTTACTATAATTTTTTTCTTATGAAATGATAAAGCAACCCTTTTCTCTATGTATGAGGTCAATTTTTTTTTATTGGAGTTAAAATTAACTTAGATATATGACCGAACCTAACCAACCCAACCTAACCTAACCTAACCTATATTTATAGGTAAGGTTAGGTTAGGTAGCCAAAAAAAGCTAGGTTAGGTTAGGTTAGGTAGGTTAGGTAGACGAAAAAACATTAATTCATGAAAACTTGGCTTATTAGGCAAATCGGGCCTTGAATAGTAGGCTGAGAAGTGCGTTCTGGCTACTAGGTACGACATATATATATATATATATGCAAACAAGCCTGAATGGTCCCCAGGACTATATACAACTGAAAACTCACACCCCAGAAGTGACTCGAACCCATACTCCCACAACTGGTATGTACAGGGACGCCTTAATCCGCTTGACCATCACGACCGGACATAAGGAAGTGATAGCCGAGGCTATTTGAACCACTTCCCCGCCGGCACTCGGATGGTAATCTTGGGCATAGCATTTTATCAAATCACCTCATTCTTTGGGGCACACGTGAGGAACACAAATGCAAACAAGCCTGAATGGTCCCCAGGACTATATACAACTGAAAACTCACACCCCAGAAGTGACTCGAACCCATACTCCCACAACTGGTATGTACAGGGACGCCTTAATCCGCTTGACCATCACGACCGGACATAAGGAAGTGATAGCCGAGGCTATTTGAACCACTTCCCCGCCGGCACTCGGATGGTAATCTTGGGCATAGCATTTTATCAAATCACCTCATTCTTTGGGGCACACGTGAGGAACACAAATGCAAACAAGCCTGAATGGTCCCCAGGACTATATACAACTGAAAACTCACACCCCAGAAGTGACTCGAACCCATACTCCCACAACTGGTATGTACAGGGACGCCTTAATCCGCTTGACCATCACGACCGGACATAAGGAAGTGATAGCCGAGGCTATTTGAACCACTTCCCCGCCGGCACTCGGATGGTAATCTTGTGCAAACAAGCCTGAATGGTCCCCAGGACTATATACAACTGAAAACTCACACCCCATGGGTTCGAGTCACTTCTGGGGTGTGAGTTTTCAGTTGTATATAGTCCTGGGGACCATTCAGGCTTGTTTGCATTTGTGTTCCTCACGTGTGCCCCAAAGAATGAGGTGATTTGATAAAATGCTATGCCCAAGATTACCATCCGAGTGCCGGCGGGGAAGTGGTTCAAATAGCCTCGGCTATCACTTCCTTATGTCCGGTTGTGATGGTCAAGCGGATTAAGGCGTCCCTGTACATACCAGTTGTGGGAGTATGGGTTCGAGTCACTTCTGGGGTGTGAGTTTTCAGTTGTATATAGTCCTGGGGACCATTCAGGCTTGTTTGCATTTGTGTTCCTCACGTGTGCCCCAAAGAATGAGGTGATTTGATAAAATGCTATGCCCAAGATTACCATCCGAGTGCCGGCGGGGAAGTGGTTCAAATAGCCTCGGCTATCACTTCCTTATGTCCGGTCGTGATGGTCAAGCGGATTAAGGCGTCCCTGTACATACCAGTTGTGGGAGTATGGGTTCGAGTCACTTCTGGGGTGTGAGTTTTCAGTTGTATATAGTCCTGGGGACCATTCAGGCTTGTTTGCATTTGTGTTCCTCACGTGTGCCCCAAAGAATGAGGTGATTTGATAAAATGCTATGCCCAAGATTACCATCCGAGTGCCGGCGGGGAAGTGGTTCAAATAGCCTCGGCTATCACTTCCTTATGTCCGGTCGTGATGGTCAAGCGGATTAAGGCGTCCCTGTACATACCAGTTGTGGGAGTATGGGTTCGAGTCACTTCTGGGGTGTGAGTTTTCAGTTATATATATATATATATATATATATATATATATATATATATATATATATATATATATATATATATATATATATATATATATATATATATGTCGTACCTAGTAGCCAGAACGCACTTCTCAGCCTACTATGCAAGGCCCAATTTGCCTAATATGCCAAGTTTTCCTGAATTAATATATTTTCTCTAATTTTTTTCTTATGCTAAGATAAAGCTACCCATTTCATTGTGTATGAGGTCAATTTTTTTTTATTGGAGTTAAAATTAACGTAGATATATGACCGAACCTAACCAACTCTACCTAACCTAACCTAACCTATCTTTATAGGTTAGGTTAGGTTAGGTAGCCGAAAAAGTTAGGTTAGGTAGTCGAAAAAACATTAATTCATGAAAACTTGGCTTATTAGGCAAATCGGGCCTTGCATAGTAGGCCGAGAAGTGCGTTCTGGCTACTAGGTACGACATATATATATATATATTGTACCTAGTAGCCAGAATGCAATTCTCAGCCTACTATGCAAGGCCCGATTTGCCTAATAAGCCAAGTTTCCCTGAATTTATATACTTTTCAATTTTTTTCTTATGAAAGGATAAAGCTATCCATTTCATTATGTATGAGGTAATCTGTTTTAATTTGAGTTGAAACTTTGTTTTTTTCCTGTGATATTCTTGCACGGGCCCTAAGCCTCTGGCTGGCCCACTAAGTGTTGCTTGTTTCTGTTTTACTTGGGCGGAGTATGAGTAATTATTTCTCGTATTGACGCCCTATGATTTTGCCCTATGTGTTTAACAACTTCTGCTCTGTTGAATCTAAGTTCAAATCTTAATGGGTTTGTAACTGTGCACTGCGTTAGATAATGTTCCAGTGGTCTGTCGGGCATTTCTCCAGTGTTGATATTTCCTCTCATCTTCCGGAACCTGTAAGCCTATTTCCCATGCACATGGGTATCCAAGCCTGATGCGATGTAAGTGTACTTCTGTTGCTCTACTGTTCCCTTTCATCATACTAAGTGGTTCGTAGTTGGTTGAATTCTTGTACCAACCCGCAGATCCTGATGTTGCAACTGCTGTGTTGTGGTCACTGTACATCTTTTGCATTGCTCTGTTTTTAATTACTTTATTAATCTGTGACAGACTCTGTGGTATGTAAATGTCTACATTTCTTCTCTTAGTTGCAAGTTTTTCAGCTTCGTCTGCAATGTCATTTCCTATTATTCCCACATGACTTGGCGCCCTGTTGATAAGTAACCGTCGGCCTTGTCGTTTGAGTGTTTGCATTAATGATATGACATTTGTGATCAGATGTATGTTATCACATATGTGTTCTTGTTGCAAGGTTTCAATGGCGGTTCTCGAATCTGTATGTATGATAACATGTTGTCGGTGTTCAGCAAGAGCATGTTCCAAAGCCTTTTGAATGGCTAGCATCTCTGTAAAGTCGAACACCCATTTGAGAGCCTCCAACTATTTACAGAGTTTCCTGCTTTAACTGCAGCTCCAGTTTCTTGTCCCTGCTGGTCTACTGATCCATCTGTGAAGTAAGTGAAGCTGTTGTATGCCATGTTTGCTTCTATATGCATCTGTGCAATGTTACGTAGCAGATGAGGATTTGTCTGGTTCTTTTTTTCCTTCAATAACCATAATCTTAAAGTCTGCTGGCGGAGATTCCCAAGGGGCTTGCATAACAAAGTCTGCATGTATTTCGTCGACACCCTTCTCAGTGACACCCTCTCAGTGTTTGTTATATCGAATGTATTGATGGTGTTTATCGCACAATGGGTCCACCTGTTGCTATTAGAGACTCTTCTGTCTAGAGTTAGTGCTCCAGTGATTATATCTTTAAGTGAACTGATTCTAGGTCTAGTCAATATCTTGGTCAGCATGCACGCAGCAATCCATTTTACCCTTATTTCAATCGATGTTAACTTGGTTTCTAGTCTTAGGTTCAGTATTTTAGTCCATCTGGGAGCTCCTGTTATGATTCGCAATGCATTGTTTTGAAGAACCTCAACGTTTGCCCACTGGCCAGGAGAAAGAGTGAATAAGGCAGGCGCTGCATAATCAACTAGGGAACGAACGGCATGTTTGTAAAACATTCTTAACACTTTGTATCTGGCTCCTAGACGGTGCCCTTTGATTGCTCTCTTTATATTTAGTCGTGATTTTGCTTCCTCCTTTAGATATTGAATTTGCTTGTTGAATGTCATTTTAAAATCTATCCACACTCCGAGATATCGATATTGTGTAACCCTCTGAAGGTTAATGTCTTGAATGCGTAGGTGCCTGTCTGGAGTGTTGCCGCCTAGTCTCATTGCCTTAGACTTCTGTGCAGATATTTTTAGCCCTAAAACGTTGCATTCAAATGTTACTTTATACCTTATGCTTTATTTAGAAGTGAAGGACCTGTAATGACTTATGCTATATCATCAGCATAGCTTAGCAATTTAACCCCTTCTGTAAATGTCATGGTAATAAGGTTTTCCATAAGGATGTTAAAAAGACTAGGGCTGAGGACTCCTCCTTGTGGAGTCCCAATCTCATGCAAGTGGTAGTCCGACACTTGTCCTTGCAACTTTAATCTGGCATATCTGTGACTTAAGTGATCTTGAATCCATGCTAGCATATTTCCCTTTACACCTTTTTTTAACTAAGGTGTGTAAAATTGCTTGCGGGCTTGCAAGTTCGAATGCTTTTTCTAGATCAAGGAAGATCACTATAGCTGGACCTGAGTTACATGTTCCTAGTTATGTTGCTATGCAGTTGTCAGTACCTACTCCTCTAGTGAAGCCAAATATGTGTTTATGAAGGTCTCCAGTCTTCCACAGTAGCCTATTTAAGACCATCCGTTCTGCAGTTTTACTAATGCATGATGTTAATGAAATGGGTCTGTAATTGCCAGTTTTTTTCGGCTTAGGAATCGGTATGATGTCTGCTTTCTTCCAAGAGGTCGATAGTGTGCCTTGCTGCCAAGATGCATTGATGACGTCCAATATTCCTTGTTCTCCAGCAGGACCTGCATGTGCGATCATTGAGTATGTAATGTTATCAGCACCTGGTGCAGTGTCCTTGCCACCTTTTTTGGTTCTGATTAGTTCTTGTTTGGTGAAGGGACAGTCACATTCGTCATTTATAGCTATACTCTCATGAATGACTGTCAACCTCTCTTGTTTTAATTGTTCTTGCTGCCTTCGGACCATTGCAGGAAGCTGATATGACGCTGTTCTTTCTGCAAATTGGAGAGCAAGTCTCTCAGCCTCCTGCAATGGTTGAATACATACCTGTGGTCGGGCTCGTCGACCTGATATAGTTTTAATCTGACCCCATATCTTGCCAAGACTACTATGTTCATTTAGAGTTTTACACCACTCAAACCATCTTGCCTCCTTTACTTCTCGAAAAATTCGTCTTGCTTCAGATATCACCGCTCTTAGCAGAGTTCTTCCTTCTGGTGTGGGGTTTCTCTTGAGAAGTTTTCTGAAGATGTTGACTCTGTGGTTCTGTTCTTTAACTTCATTACAATAGAACCAATAGTTCTTTCTTTTTGTGTTTCCTGTGATAATGATTGGAATAGCTTTGTTTGCTGCAGCTGCAATGGCTTCCTGCAGATTGGTCTCGTGTATGTTCAAATCCTCAGGTGGCGTGTATGTTGCATACAATTTTTCAAGTTCTTCTTGGTATATATTCCAATTGACCTTTCTTAAATTCCACCTAGGTTATGCAGGTGGTGTAGGAGGTCGTTCAATGTTTAGTGTTGTGACAGTAGCATAGTGGTCACTGGTGATCACCGGGTCTACTTTTCACGTCGCCTGATGCTTGAGTGCTGTTGAGATTAATGTAAGATCAAGGGAACCTCCTAGAATGTGAGTGGGTTCCCCCAGTGTTCAGAAGTGTAATTTCAGGTATTTCTCGCAGAGCTTCAGCTAAATGGCGCCCATCTGCATTGGCTGGTCCAGTTACACTTAACTCTTGATAATGAGCATCAAAATCACTAGCAATAATTACATTTTCTTGCGTGGCCAAGGTAAGCACTGCCTCTGCTTCTAGTTTACGTCTAGGGGCTTGTAAACGTTGTATATGAGGAGCTCAATATTAGTCAAATTCACTGCTACTGCTAATACCTCTACTCCATCCCCACACGAAACTGGGTCTATTTTATCTAGGCCTACAGTCTCCGTGGTGTAGTGGTAAGACACTCGCTTGGCGTTCCGCGAGCGCTTTGTCATGGGTTCGTATCTTGGCCGGGGAAGATTTACTGGGCGCAAATCCTTAACTGTAGCCTCTGTTTAACGCAACAGTAAAATGTGTACTTGGTTGTAACAACGATTCTTCGCGGTGGGGACCGTACTCCAGGGACCAGCCCGAAACGCTACGCGTACTAGTGGCTGTACAAGAATGTAACAACTCTTGTATATATCTCAAAAAAAAAAAATTCTTGCTGGGGTATGGTGTTGCTGAATAGGGTCATTAACCCTCTTTGTCTCCCCCAGCTCATACGGTATAACATAGTGCTGATATCCAGCTAATCTGAAGGACTTCGTGGCTGGGAAAAGAGTTTCTTCCAAAACGATTATATCTGCTTTCGTGCTGATTGCATCCTCCTGAAGTGTTTGCGTTTTTTTTTTTTTGGTGAGCCAAGTTTTCCTGAATTAATATATTTTCTCTAATTTTTTTCTTATGAAATGATAAAGCTACCCATTTCATTATGTATGAGGTCATTTTTTTTTATTGGAGTTAAAATTAACGTAGATATATGACCGAACCTAACCTAACCTATCTTTGTAGGTTAGGTTAGGTTAGTTAGCCGAAAAAAGTTAGGTTAAGTTAGGTTAAGTAGGTTAGGTAGTCGAAAAACAATTAATTCATGAAAACTTGGCTTATTAGGCAAATCAGGCCTTGCATAGTAGGCTGAGAAAAGCGTTCTGGCTACTAGGTACGACATATATATATATATATATATATATATATATATATATATATATATATATATATATATATATATTATATATATATATATATATATATATGTCGTACCTAGTAGCCAGAACTCACTTCTCAGCCTACTATGCAAGGCCCGATTTGCCTAATAAGCCAAGTTTTCCTGAATTAATATATTTTCTCTAATTTTTTTCTCATGAAATGATAAAGCTACCCATTTCATTATGTATGAGGTCAATTTTTGTTTATTGGAGTTAAAATTAACGTAGATATAAGATCGAACCTAACCAACCCTACCTAACCTAACCTAACCTATCTTTATAGGTTAGGTTAGGTTAGGTAGCCGAAAAAGTTAGGTTAGGTTAGGTTAGGTAGGTTAGGTAGTCGAAAAACAATTAATTCATGAAAACTGGGCTCATTAGGCAAATTGGGCCTTGCATAGTAGGCTGAGAAGTGCGTTCTGGCTACTAGGTACGACATATATATATATATATATATATATATATATAATATATATATATATTATATATATATATATATATATATATATATTATTACCTAGTAGCCCAAACGCACTTCTCGGCCTACTATGCAAGGCCCGATTTGCCTAATTAGCCAAGTTTTCCTGAATTAATATATTTTCTCTAATTTTTTTTTTATGAAATGATAAAGCTACCCATTTCATTATGAATGAGGTCAATTGTTTTTATTGGAGTTAAAATTAACATAGATATATGACCGAACCTAACCAACCCTACCTAACCTAACCTAACCTATCTTTATAGGTTAGGTTAGGTTAGGTAGCCGAAAAAGTTAGGTTAGGTTAGGTTTGGTAGGTTAGGTAGTCAAAAAAACATTAATTCATGAAAACTTGGCTTATTAGGCAAATCGGGCCTCGCATAGTAGGCTGAGAAGTGCGTTCTGGTTACTAGGTACGACATATATATATATATATATGCGCGAACAAGCCTGAATGGTCCCCAGGACAATATGCAACTGAAAACTCACACCCCAGAAGTGACTCGAACCCATACTCCCAGATGCCACGCAACTGGTATGTACAAGACGCCTTAATCCACTTGACCATCACGACCGGACATAATGAGGTGATAGCCGAGGCTATTTGAACCACCCCACCGCCGGCACTCGGATAGTAATCTTGGGCATAGCATTTTACCAAATCACCTCATTCTTTGAGGCACACGTGAGGAACACAAATGCGAACAAGCCTGAATGGTCCCCAGGACAATATGCAACTGAAAACTCACACCCCAGAAGTGACTCGAACCCATACTCCCAGATGCCACGCAACTGGTATGTACAAGACGCCTTAATCCACTTGACCATCACGACCGGACATAATGAGGTGATAGCCGAGGCTATTTGAACCACCCCACCGCCGGCACTCGGATAGTAATCTTGGGCATAGCATTTTACCAAATCACCTCATTCTTTGGGGCACACGTGAGGAACACAAATGCGAACAAGCCTGAATGGTCCCCAGGACAATATGCAACTGAAAACTCACACCCCAGAAGTGACTCGAACCCATACTCCCAGATGCCACGCAACTGGTATGTACAAGACGCCTTAATCCACTTGACCATCACGACCGGACATAATGAGGTGATAGCCGAGGCTATTTGAACCACCCCACCGCCGGCACTCGGATAGTAATCTTGGGCATAGCATTTTACCAAATCACCTCATTCTTTGGGACACACGTGAGGAACACAAATGCGAACAAGCCTGAATGGTCCCCAGGACAATATGCAACTGAAAACTCATTATGTCCGGTCGTGATGGTCAAGTGGATTAAGGCGTCTTGTACATACCAGTTGCGTGGCATCTGGGAGTATGGGTTCGAGTCACTTCTGGGGTGTGAGTTTTCAGTTGCATATTGTCCTGGGGACCATTCAGGCTTGTTCGCATTTGTGTTCCTCACGTGTGCCCCAAAGAATGAGGTGATTTGGTAAAATGCTATGCCCAAGATTACTATCTGAGTGCCGGCGGTGGGGTGGTTCAAATAGCCTCGGCTATCACCTCATTATGTCCGGTCGTGATGGTCAAGTGGATTAAGGCGTCTTGTACATACCAGTTGCGTGGCATCTGGGAGTATGGGTTCGAGTCACTTCTGGGGTGTGAGTTTTCAGTTGCATATTGTCCTGGGGACCATTCAGGCTTGTTCGCATTTGTGTTCCTCACGTGTGCCCCAAAGAATGAGGTGATTTGGTAAAATGCTATGCCTAAGATTACTATCCGAGTGCCGGCGGTGGGGTGGTTCAAATAGCCTCGGCTATCACCTCATTATGTCCGGTCGTGATGGTCAAGTGGATTAAGGCGTCTTGTACATACCAGTTGCGTGGCATCTGGGAGTATGGGTTCGAGTCACTTCTGGGGTGTGAGTTTTCAGTTGCATATTGTCCTGGGGACCATTCAGGCTTGTTCGCATTTGTGTTCCTCACGTGTGCCCCAAAGAATGAGGTGATTTGGTAAAATGCTATGCCCAAGATTACTATCCGAGTGCCGGCGGTGGGGTGGTTCAAATAGCCTCGGCTATCACCTCATTATGTCCGGTCGTGATGGTCAAGTGGATTAAGGCGTCTTGTACATACCAGTTGCGTGGCATCTGGGAGTATGGGTTCGAGTCACTTCTGGGGTGTGAGTTTTCAGTTAGTTATATATATATATATATATATATATATATATATATATATATATATATATATATATATATATATATATTATATTATATATATATATATATGTCGTACCTAGTAGCCAGAACGCACTTCTCAGCCTACAATTCAGGGCCCGATTTTCCTAATAAGCCAAGTTTTCCTGAATTATTATATTTTCTCAAATTTTTTTCTTATGAAATGATAAAGCTACCCATTTCATTATGTATGAGGTCAATTTTTTTTATTTTAGTTAAAATTAACGTAGATATATGACCGAACCTAACCAACCCTACCTAACCTAACCTAACCTATCTTTATGGGTTAGGTTAGGTTAGGTAGCCGAAAAAGCTAGGTTAGGTTAGGTTAGGTGGGTTAGGTAGTCGAAAAACAATTAATTCATGAAAACTTGGCTTATTAGGCAAATCGGGCCTTGCATAGTAGGCTGAGAAGTGCGTTCTGGCTACTAGGTACGACATATATATATATATATATATATATATATATATATATATATATATATATATATATATATATATATATATATATATATTGGTGTATACTGGCAGCAGGTTTTCTTTTAAACATGTCTGTCAGGTGCAGTCACAGTGAGAGGTTGTGTAAGGTGGAGCTCGGATTGTAGTAACATTATTATATCAATAATGGAAGGGTAAGTGAAGGAATTGATGAATCTAGTTGGAACTCTGAGAGCTGAAGTGGATTCCCTACGAGAGGAGGTAGGACAGCTGAAACATCAGGAAGAAACGAAGGAGGAGACCAATATTAACAAGACCTCGTCGTGGAAGGTCGTTAAGGACAGGGGTCTTAAGAAGACCATGACAAGGCCATCTACAGACGCCCTAAGGCCACCAAATTATTTACCGTGTTGGAAGACGATGCTGTGGTGAGCCTGCAGTTCACTCGAAACGGAAATCGACGAAGAGTGCTCAGAAAGTTAAGGAGGTACCTAAACGAATTTTGGTTCTGGGAGATTCCCAGGTGAGGTATTTAGACAGGACGTTTTGTGCCAGAGATAGGGGGAGCAGGTTAAGGGTCTGCTATCCGGAAATGAGTCCCTGGAAATTCAGCTTGTGGTCAATGAGAACGCCAAGGAATTTGCCATCTAATTTGTTACAAATTTGGGTAGTGTTTATTCTGAGATTTATTTGATTAGAGGATTTATTGCCAAACAGAGTATAGAAAGTTTTGTCAATTTTAAGGGTGAGTTTGTTGGTAGTTAGCCAAAGATGGACAAAGATGGACTTTATTTAGCTCAGTATTTACTGAGGCATTTAGAGCAAAGGGGTCAGGACTGGAGTAAATGAAGGTTGTGTCGTCAGCAAATAGAATTGGTTTGAGGTGTTGGGAGGCATTTGGAAGGTCATTAATGTAGATGAGAAAGAGGAGAGGGCCAAGTATGCTGCCCTGAGAAACACCGATGTTGATGGGTAGAGTGGGAGACATTGAATTATTCACAGAAACATACTGGAACCTGTCAGTAAGGTAAGATTTGAGGTATTGCAGGGATTGTCCTCTGACGCCATAATGATGTAATTTAAGAAGAAGGTTTTGTTGGTTGACAGTGTCAAAAGCCTTACGCAGGTCCACAAACAACCCAGCAGGGAACTCATTTTTATCAAGAGCTGCATGAATCAAGTTAACCATACTAATAAGTGCATCGTTAGTGCTTTTTTTTGGGTCTGAAGCCATATTGACAAGAGCTAAGTATATTGTGTTTGGTTAGATAAGAGTAAAGCTGCTTGTAGATTAGTTTTTCAAATATTTTTGACAAGTTAGGCAGGATTGATATGGGTCTGTAGTTGTTAACATCTGTGAGATCACCACATTTGTAGACAGGGGTTACTCACTCTTTTTTTTTAGAATATCAGGAAAGGTTTGGAGTTCAAGTGACTTGTTGAAGAGCAATGCAATAGCAGGGGCTAAAGAACTGGAGGCTTTTTTATAAATAAAAGTTGCAATCTCCTCAAGGGCACTAGACTTGGATTTAAGGGAAAGGATTATCTCATTAACGGCTGTGGAACTAGTACCCCTAGGTACAGAGACTGTGGATAGTTACCTGTAAGATAGTCCTTAACATCAGTACTGGAAGATGGAATATCATTTGCAAGGGATGACCCAATGAAAGAGAAGTACCTTTTGAACTCAATAGCAGAATCAGAACCTGAAAGCTGACCATCATTATTGGACAGGAGTGTCCAATAATCTGGTTATAAACTGTCACGTTATGTCCAGACCAAATGAGATGGCCCGGAAAGTGGAGTTGGAGATCCTGTTGGACGACATATTCGGCCTCGAAACACAAAAGAAGGTCACCACCAAAGACACCTTGCAAGCAGAACTTATTTCAGAAGGAGGAAAGATTCGAGGCAACTACAGAAGCACCATACTGTCCCCCGAGCTCAAAGTAGCAGCTAAGAGCCTTCGTGAGAACAAGGAGATAGTCGTCAGGAGAGGTGACAAGTCGCCAATATACGCTATTCTTAAAAAGGACGAATATCTGGCGAAAATGAATCTCATACTCTCTGACAAAACTAAATTCCAAAGGGTAACGAAGTACACTACAGCCAAATTGAAAGCAAAGGGTAACAGATTAATCGAAACTGTGAATGCCAAGAAATCTGGACTCCACCTGCCAAAGATTATTGGGGAATACAAACCTGGGTATGCGTATGGAAATGTCAAAACCCACAAGCCTGGAAACCCACTTCAGCCAATCATCAGCCAGATACCCACACCCACGTACAGACTGGCGAAGCGACTCAACGGCTTGCTGACTCCTTATGTACCTTGTGCTTTCAGCCTGAAAACTCCAAAGGAATTTGTTGACTTACTGCGGGGAACATGGGCCACAGGGATAAGAGCCTCGTTGGACGTAGAATCACTGTTTACCAACGTACCTGTGGATGAAACAATCGGGATGATAGCAGACAGAGTGTATCGTGATCCGGCCTGTACTCCTCTTGACATACCAGAAAACATTCTAAGGGAACTACTCCAAGCTTGTACTAAAGAGGCACCCTTCTTGAGGCCGGATGGGTACATGTATAAGCAAGTAGATGGGGTCGCCATGGGTTCTCCCCTAGGTGTCCTGTTTGTGAACTTCTACATGGGTACCATCGAACAGAAGGTCTTAGTTGACATGAACTTGAAACCTGCCATATACTGCAGGTATGTTGACGACATTTTTACACAGGTACCTGATGTCAGACGTCTGCAGGAGCTGAATGAGGCATTAGAGTGGAATTCTGTGTTGCCTTTCACTTACGAGATGGAGAAGGATGGGAAGCTGCAATTTCTAGATATAACAGTCATGGAAAGGAGCGGAGGTTTCCACACTGCAGTCTACACTAAAGAAACAAACATAGGAATGAGCCTAAATGCCAACAGTGACTGTCCAGACAGATACAAGAGGAGTGTTGTTAACGCTTATGTCGACTGTGCTCTCACCCACAGCTCAGGATGGAAGCAAGTCGATGAAGAACTCTGTTGGGTAAGGCAGGTCCTAGTCAACAACCGCTTCTCCAATGGTTTCGTTGAAGACATCATAAAAAGGAAGGTGAAATGCCATGTGACCTCTGAACAGACAACTAACACAACACCTGTACCCCCTATTAGACTATTTTACAGGAACTTCTTTTCCGCAGCTCATAAAACGGAGGAAAGGGTCCTGAAAGACATTGTTAATAGAAACGTTATCCTTACAGACAAAAATCAGAAGATACAACTGACGATTTACTATAAAACCAAAAAAACGGCCAGCCTACTCATGAGAAACTCTCCAGACACAAAGCAGAATGCTTTAAAAAGAGACCAACGTCGTCTATGCCTTCAAATGCCCTCTTGGGGACTGTAAGCCTGAAAAAACGCAGTATATAGGCAAGACAACAACATCTCTTTCCAGGTGATTAACGATGCATAAGCAACAGGACTCCATTAAGGAACATATAATCTCTTCCCACAACCAGACCATCACCAGAGAAATCTTAGCAAACAACACAGAAATCATCGATAGATACAGCGATAGCAGGCGGCTTGACGTCTGCGAGGCACTACACATCAAAAAGTCAACACCAGCAATCAACAGCCAATTAATGCACAACTATATTCTACCCACTTCAAGACTCCGCTCCAATATAGAAGCATTAAGAAATATGGGCCAATAGGCCCTCTGCAGTTACTTCCATTCTTACCTTCAATACCCATTGTTTCGTGTTCTGTCCTGTGTTGAAAGTTTTGTTCACCTCATCCAAAATTGTTGTAACATATCACCTCACCCAAAATGCGGGTATAAAATAAAATGAGAGCTGTTTAAATCATAGCATAGTAAGAACTCTGTTTAGTGTTTGCAGGTTATAGTTGTGTGTGTGTAAACTAAAAGTCTTTGAAAATGTAATAAGTTATTACAAAAGGCGTTCAAGTGTTGCGTCAGACTAGAAATAAAAATGAATTTTGGAGAATTGATTTTTCAATTACCATCAACAGTGAATAGAAACATAAGAAATATTGAGAAAATTCGTGTTAGAATTATTAATCTTACTTTTTCGGTCATATTTATATATATATATATATATATATATATATATATATATATATATATATATATGTCGTACCTAATAGCCAGAACGCACTTCTCAGCCTACTATTCAAGGCCCGATTTGCCTAATAAGCCAAGTTTTCATGAATTAATGTTTTTTCGTCTACCTAACCTACCTAACCTAACCTAACCTAGCTTTTTTGGCTACCTAACCTAACCTTACCTATAAATATAGGTTAGGTTAGGTTAGGTAGGGTTGGTTAGGTTCGGTCATATATCTACGTTAATTTTAACTCCAATAAAAAAAAATTGACCTCATACATAGAGAAAAGGGTTGCTTTATCATTTCATAAGAAAAAAATTATAGTAAATATATTAATTCAGGAAAACTTGGCTTATCAGGCAAATCGGGCCTTGAATAGTAGGCTGAGAAGTGAGTTCTGGCTACTAGGTACGACATATATATATATATATATTATATATATATATATATATATATATATATATATATATATATATATATATATATATATATATATATATATATATATATATGTCGTA
>NC_091222.1:13410954-13435954 GCF_040958095.1 Procambarus clarkii
GGCTATTTGAATCACCCCACCACCGGCACTCGGATAGTAATCTTGGGCATAGCATTTTACCAAATCACCTCATTCTTTGGGGCACACGTGAGGAACACAAATGCGAACAAGCCTGAATGGTCCCCAGGACAATATGCAACTGAAAACTCACACCCTAGAAGTGACTCGAACCCATACTCCCAGGAGCAACGCAACTGGTATGTACAAGACGCCTTAATCCACTTGACCATCACGACCGGACATAATGAGGTGATAGCCGAGGCTATTTGAACCACCCCACCGCCGGCACTCGGATAGTAATCTTGGGCATAGCATTTACCAAATCACCTCATTCTTTGGGGCACACGTGAGGAACACAAATGCGAACAAGCCTGAATGGTCCCCAGGACATTATGCAACTGAAAACTCAAACCCCAGAAGTGACTCGAACCCATACTCCCAGGAGCACCGCAACTGGTATGTACAAGACGCCTTAATCCACTTGACCATCACGAC
This sequence comes from Procambarus clarkii, assembly GCF_040958095.1. Taxonomy (NCBI): domain Eukaryota; kingdom Metazoa; phylum Arthropoda; class Malacostraca; order Decapoda; family Cambaridae; genus Procambarus; species Procambarus clarkii. The sequence goes on from NC_091222.1 coordinate 13,411,450, forward strand.
CGGACATAATGAGGTGATAGCCGAGGCTATTTGAACCACCCCACCGCCGGCACTCGGATAGTAATCTTGGGCATAGCATTTTACCAAATCACCTCATTCTTTGGGGCACACGTGAGGAACACAAATGCGAACAAGCCTGAATGGTCCCCAGGACAATATGCAACTGAAAACTCACACCCCAGAAGTGACTCGAACCCATACTCCCAGGAGCACCGCAACTGGTATGTACAAGACGCCTTAATCCACTTGACCATCACGACCGGACATAATGAGGTGATAGCCGAGGCTATTTGAACCACCCAAATAAATATAAATATTGAACCACCCAAGTTGCATATTGTCCTGGGGACCATTCAGGCTTGTTCGCATTTGTGTTCCTCACGTGTGCCCCAAAGAATGAGGTGAATTGGTAAAATGCTATGCCCAAGATTACTATCCGAGTGCCGGCGGTGGGGTGGTTCAAATAGCCTCGGCTATCACCTCATTATGTCCGGTCGTGATGGTCAAGTGGATTAAGGCGTCTTGTACATACCAGTTGCGGTGCTCCTGGGAGTATGGGTTCGAGTCACTTCTGGGGTGTGAGTTTTCAGTTGCATATTGTCCTGGGGACCATTCAGGCTTGTTCGCATTTGTGTTCCTCACGTGTGCCCCAAAGAATGAGATGATTTGGTAAAATGCTATGCCCAAGATTACTATCCGAGTGCCGGCGGTGGGGTGGTTCAAATAGCCTCGGCTATCACCTCATTATGTCCGGTCGTGATGGTCAAGTGGATTAAGGCGTCTTGTACATACCAGTTGCGGTGCTCCTGGGAGTATGGGTTCGAGTCACTTCTGGGGTGTGAGTTTTCAGTTGCATATTGTCCTGGGGACCATTCAGGCTTGTTCGCATTTGTGTTCCTCACGTGTGCCCCAAAGAATGAGGTGATTTGGTAAAATGCTATGCCCAAGATTACTATCCGAGTGTCGGCGGTGGGGTGGTTCAAATAGCCTCGGCTATCACCTCATTATGTCCGGTCGTGATGGTCAAGTGGATTAAGGCGTCTTGTACATACCAGTTGCGGTGCTACTGGGAGTATGGGTTCGAGTCACTTCTGGGGTGTGAGTTTTCAGTTGCATATTGTCCTGGGGACCATTCAGGCTTGTTCGCATTTGTGTTCCTCACGTGTGCCCCAAAGAATGAGGTGATTTGGTAAAATGCTATGCCCAAGATTACTATCCGAGTGCCGGCGGTGGGGTGGTTCAAATAGCCTCGGCTATCACCTCATTATGTCCGGTCGTGATGGTCAAGTGGATTAAGGCGTCTTGTACATACCAGTTGCGGTGCTCCTGGGAGTATGGGTTCGAGTCACTTCTGGGGTGTGAGTTTTCAGTTGCATATTGTCCTGGGGACCATTCAGGCTTGTTCGCATTTGTGTTCCTCACGTGTGCCCCAAAGAATGAGGTGATTTGGTAAAATGCTATGCCCAAGATTACTATCCGAGTGCCGGCGGTGGGGTGGTTCAAATAGCCTCGGCTATCACCTCATTATGTCCGGTCGTGATGGTCAAGTGGATTAAGGCGTCTTGTACATACCAGTTGCGGTGCTCCTGGGAGTATGGGTTCGAGTCACTTCTGGGGTGTGAGTTTTCAGTTGCATATTGTCCTGGGGACCATTCAGGCTTGTTCGCATTTGTGTTCCTCACGTGTGCCCCAAAGACTGAGGTGATTTGGTAAAATGCTATGCCCAAGATTACTATCCGAGTGCCGGCGGTGGGGTGGTTCAAATAGCCTCGGCTATCACCTCATTATGTCCGGTCGTGATGGTCAAGTGGATTAAGGCGTCTTGTACATACCAGTTGCGGTGCTCCTGGGAGTATGGGTTCGAGTCACTTCTGGGGTGTGAGTTTTCAGTTGCATATTGTCCTGCGGACCATTCAGGCTTGTTCGCATTTGTGTTCCTCACGTGTGCCCCAAAGAATGAGGTGATTTGGTAAAATGCTATGCCCAAGATTACTATCCGAGTGCCGGCGGTGGGGTGGTTCAAATAGCCTCGGCTATCACCTCATTATGTCCGGTCGTGATGGTCAAGTGGATTAAGGCGTCTTGTACATACCAGTTGCGGTGCTCCTGGGAGTATGGGTTCGAGTCACTTCTGGGGTGTGAGTTTTCAGTTGCATATTGTCCTGGGGACCATTCAGGCTTGTTCGCATTTGTGTTCCTCACGTGTGCCCCAAAGAATGAGGTGATTTGGTAAAATGCTATGCCCAAGATTACTATCCGAGTGCCGGCGGTGGGGTGGTTCAAATAGCCTCGGCTATCACCTCATTATGTCCGGTCGTGATGGTCAAGTGGATTAAGGCGTCTTGTACATACCAGTTGCGGTGCTCCTGGGAGTATGGGTTCGAGTCACTTCTGGGGTGTGAGTTTTCAGTTGCATATTGTCCTGGGGACCATTCAGGCTTGTTCGCATTTGTGTTCCTCACGTGTGCCCCAAAGAATGAGATGATTTGGTAAAATGCTATGCCCAAGATTACTATCCGAGTGCCGGCGGTGGGGTGGTTCAAATAGCCTCGGCTATCACCTCATTATGTCCGGTCGTGATGGTCAAGTGGATTAAGGCGTCTTGTACATACCAGTTGCGGTGCTCCTGGGAGTATGAGTTCGAGTCACTTCTGGGGTGTGAGTTTTCAGTTGCATATTGTCCTGGGGACCATTCAGGCTTGTTCGCATTTGTGTTCCTCACGTGTGCCCCAAAGAATGAGGTGATTTGGTAAAATGCTATGCCCAAGATTACTATCCGAGTGCCGGCGGTGGGGTGGTTCAAATAGCCTCGGCTATCACCTCATTATGTCCGGTCGTGATGGTCAAGTGGATTAAGGCGTCTTGTACATACCAGTTGCGGTGCTCCTGGGAGTAAGGGTTCGAGTCACTTCTGGGGTGTGAGTTTTCAGTTGCATATTGTCCTGGGGACCATTCAGGCTTGTTCGCATTTGTGTTCCTCACGTGTGCCCCAAAGAATGAGGTGATTTGGTAAAATGCTATGCCCAAGATTACTATCCGAGTGCCGGCGGTGGGGTGGTTCAAATAGCCTCGGCTATCACCTCATTATGTCCGGTCGTGATGGTCAAGTGGATTAAGGCGTCTTGTACATACCAGTTGCGGTGCTCCTGGGAGTATGGGTTCGAGTCACTTCTGGGGTGTGAGTTTTCAGTTATATATATATATTGTGACGATAATCTCCTTCAAGAGATTGAGCCTGCTCTTCCCTCCACAATTACGTCGTTGAAATTATATAAAACTACTATGGAAGAAATGTCCAACAACGACAACAACATCTCCAAGGTTTGCCAGAGCGCAAAACGTATGCAGCCAGGGACACCTGTTCAGACTCAAACCGCCAAACTACCTGTCTTACTACCGGCTCCGCTGATTGGTCGCCGGTCTGGCTGCAACTGCACTCGCCCCCCCCATACTACTTGATGTCTGGGGTTGCCACGACCTCAGACCTCAGAATATTCAGTGCTTCCACGGTTACCACTCCTCCCGGCTAGACGTTAGCGTATACTGAGAGAGGTGGTAGCTTAAAGCCAATATTCCAGCACCTCACATTTATTTTTGTATTGCACTTCTTGTTATTTTGTCTTAACGTAACTTTTCATTGTGTCATTTAATTATTCTCATTATTTTGATTGATTGATTTTATTATACAAATTTGTTTGTGCATTTTATTCATGTTTTATTTCTTTAACGTAATTAAAATTTCATTGTTAAAGTTTACTTGTGTTTTGTGTGTCTTCTCCTTACCTTACCACAGACAAAGTTCCAGTTTTTTCTATTTTTTTGTATAACTATGTGACGAGGCCATACACTAGCCTTAAACAGCCGAACACCAACGCGTTACCGTCACAAGTTATATGGGGGCCTGTCCTAGGAGCTTCACTCAGGTACTGGTGCCAAGTGGTAATTTATGGTAAGCGTATTTAACTTTGTTAACGTAGCTTTTACTATTTTTCATATTCAATTTCATTTTTTATAAGGTGCGGTGTATTGTGCATTACGAGAGTAACATATGGTGAAGGTGAGACAACTTTGGATTACGTGGTGACTGTAGGCCGCAGTCATACTCTTAATTGGTCATCTCTCCCTCCGTGTTATTACTCGTGTTTACCATCTATGTCCCTTGAATATTTCTCATTTTGACAGATCATCATATTGGTACCCTGGTACTGTGGTCTGCCCCGGGTCAAGAGTACCCAATCTTCTGCAATCTGACTGTAGGAGGACAAAGAGGGCCATAGTTCCTCTAGCTCGAACTTTAGTTGCTGAATTGGGACCTCAGCAGCAGTTCTCGTCACCAGTTGACACCTCGCACCCCTACACGTCAGTCAGAGATGATGATACATACAACGGTAGGGAATTAGCTTACTTTTCAGAGCACAAAAGTTCGCTAATTCTGTAAGTATCATATTAAATTCAGTAGGAAAAACTTGCTTTATGTCCTAAAGAGACTTGGCAAGGTATGCCTACATCCTTGGACTACCAATTTTACTTTTGAAGCATTTAACTGTTTCATTTGTTTTCGAAACTCTGTTTCATTTGTTAGTAGGATTTTCTTGCCCTTATCCTCTTATATGAGTACCGGGTACAAGATTTCCTGCGCCCTTGATTTAATTTAATCATTTAACATCTTTTACTTAACTTTAATTGTTAAAGATCTCACAGGATAGGTACCAGTTGCCACGTTGTCCTGTTTCTGACATTCACTATTGAATATTCGTGTACCTTTATTTGCTAATTTCACCATGTTTCGTCTCCAAGCTTTCCGTACAAATCCAGCAGGTGAAATAGGGACTTTAAGTCGTGCCAAGAAGACTGAATTACAAACTCTTGCACATGAGTATCAACTAGAAGTTCCCTACCAAGCCAACAAAAATAACAACTACGTAATAGAGACTCCAGATAGGCGGCGGAAGACCCAGCTGTGCCACGTCAACCTCCTGAAGCAATATAATGGTACTCCTCCCACTGTCCTGACTAATTGTTCTACCTTCACAGAACCCTACATCCACAGTGAGACCATCCCAGCTTCTCCTCCCGAAAGCACTGACAAGGAGTCAGCACTTTCTAATTCCAAAATCCTTAATGATCTTCCCAAATGCTTTCAGGATAATAATCGTGCTCCTTTGACCTCTTCTAATTCCACTCTCACCTCGTCAGATAAGCCCTTCATCCTCCATGTCGACGCCAATGGTACCGACGTTGGTGGTGTCGTGATGCAGCAACGAGGCGAGAAGAATCCACCTGTCAGCGACTACTGCTACAAGGAACTACGGAACAATTGGCAAGGAGCTACTCTTCCTCATCCTGAAGCTTCAGCACTTCACTCCACACCTGAAAAGTGCTCGGTCCACCATCAACACGGACCACACCACCCTACATCTCCTGCAGCATGCCCACTTCTCATCTCAACGTCTTCTACTATGGGCTTGCTACCTGCAGAAATTCAACCTGGAGACACGCTATACCAAGAGTCTGACAACATCTTAGCCATGATCTCTCCAGAGTTTATGAAGTAGAAGCAACTCCACCCATTACTCCACCACATAACGACGTACTTCTTCCAGAACCGCAGGCTTCGGGGGAGAGTTGTGACGATAATCTCCTTCAAGAGATTGAGCCTGCTCTTCCCTCCACAATTACGTCGTTGAAATTATATAAAACTACTATGGAAGAAATGTCCAACAACGACAACAACATCTCCAAGGTTTGCCAGAGAGCAAAACGTATGCAGCCAGGGACACCTGTTCAGACTCAAACCGCCAAACTACCTGTCTTACTACCGGCTCCGCTGATTGGTCGCCGGTCTGGCTGCAACTGCACTCGCCCCCCCCCCCCCCATACTACTTGATGTCTGGGGTCGCCACGACCTCAGACCTCAGAATATTCAGTGCTTCCACGGTTACCACTTCTCCCGGCTAGACATTAGCGTGTACTGAGAGAGGTGGTAGCTTAAAGCCAATATTCCAGCACCTTACCTTTATTTTTTGTGTAGCACTTCTTGTTATTTTGTCTTAACGTAACTTTTCATTGTGTCATTTAATTATTCTCATTATTTTGATTGATTGATTTTATTATACAAATTTGTTTGTGCATTTTATTCATGTTTTATTTCTTTAACGTAATTAAAATTTCATTGTTAAAGTTTACTTGTGTTTTGTGTGTCTTCTCCTTACCTTACCACAGACGAAGTTCCAGTTTTTTCTATTTTTTTTTATAACTATGTGACGAGGCCATACCCCTAGCCTTAAACAGCCGAACACCAACGCGTTACCGTCACAATATATATATATATATATATATATATATATATATATATATATATATATATATATATATATATATATATATATATATATATATATATATATATATATATATATATATATATATATATATATATATACACTAGCTGTATCCAGCCACATGTAGATGAGCCACAGCATCCTTCCCTTGTCTCCCAGTCCTCCCCACCATTTCCCCCTCCCCCGTCCCCCCTCGTCCTCCCAACCATTCCCCACACCCCCATCCTCTCATCCTCTCCATCCTTTGGTCCCTTTGTTCTCCCCACCATCACCCACTCCTCTGTCCCCTAGTCCTCCTAACCATTCCTCACTCCACCGTCCCTTCGTCCTCCCCTCCAAATCGTACTCCCCCATCCCTTCATCCTCCCTATCATTCCCCTCCCCTGTTAGCCTCGTCCTCCCCACCATCCCCCACTCCCCTGTCTCCTTGTCCTCAACCCACCATTCTCAATTTTCCTGTTCACTCATCCCCAACTCCCCTGTCCCCTTGTCTTCCCTATCATTTCTCCCTCTCATGTTCCCTCGTCCTCCCCACCATCCCCCACTCCTGTCTCCTCGTCCTCCCCACCATTCCCTACTTCCTCATCCGATGCATTTTCAAATGATCTGATGTTCCCATCAAATAATTGGAAATATGAAATGATCTGATGTTCTCATCACTGAAATATAAGAAAAAGTTAAAAACGTAATTAAAAACAATGAAAATAATTAAAAAAAATGAACTACTCACGAAATTAACGTATGGTAAAAAACACAGCTCAATTCCAACACAATGTCGTACAAAATATTTAAATCAAAATTAAAATAAATTGAAATCTATGAAAATTCAATATGTCAATGCAGTTGGAAACATTGAAATGGAATCGTAACATATATAGTATAGTGTCTGTTACTCTTACGTGCAAGTAGATGGCGCTGTTTTAAAAAAAATGTTTTTACCTGTCACAGGTGTGGCATCTAAACTTATATATACGAAATGAATGGCATGATAAACAACACAGCTCAATTCACCTGCAATGTCACACAAAATAATTAAATCAAAATGAAATAAATTGAAATCTTTGAAAATTCAATTTTTCAATGCAGTCAGAAAAACATTGAAAAGTGAGTTGTAACATATATAGTACAGTGTGTGTTTTTATTACGTGCAACAGTTGGTGTTGTTTAAAAAAAAAGAATGTTTTTTCCTGTCACATGTGTGACGTCTATACAGTCGGTATATAAAAACATGTGCAATTTTTAATGCAATGCTCTGTAAAAGTTTCAATGCAATCTGTGAAGAACTTTCGGAAATTACAGCGTGTGTTGCTCTTACGTCCAACAGATGGCGCTGGTTTTGAAAAAAGCTTGTTTTTTTCCTGTCACAGGTGAGGCATGTATATAGTAGGTGTGTAAAAACACGCGCCTATTCGACTGCAACATTGTGTCAAAATTTCAAAGCAATCGGTAAAGAGGCTTCAAAGATTTCTCTCACATGAAAAACACAAATTTATAAAAAAAAATTATGTTTTTTCTTGTCACAAACGTGACATCTATATAGTATGTATATACAAACCCGCTCGGATGCGAATGGAATGTGGTGTGAAAATTTCAAAGCAATCGGTGAAGAACTTTCGGAGATTAGCAATTTGAACAAACGAACATTTCCATTTTTATTTATTTTGATTTATATGTTAAAAGTATGAGTTTTTATGTACGTTCACCTATGGATCCTTTTTACAGGTTTCTGGGAAAGATCTGGCACTGATGCCATATTCAAGTGGAACGACTGGAAAGCCCAAGGGAGTTGCTCTGTCCCACAGTGCAGTCGCTTCCAACGTGACTATGCTTGTGCATCCAAGCGTCTTCACTTCCCACGAAACAACAGGTCAGAGAGATGCAACTTTACAGAGGGATGCTAGTAACTTAATATGCAAGATCATTTAAACTGATCATCCAAACAGTTTCTCTTTTAATTGAATAAAAGAATTTGGTAGATGATATTGTTGGAAGACCAAAGTTTGATAAGGGTTCTTGAAATAAAGGTGATAATCAGCCAGAGTTTGCTCTAATGAAACAACAACTAAAACAAAATAGATGGAAATAAGTGCCGTACAAGAGATGGACAGACAAGACAAAGTACTGCACAGTGGGGTTTGTAGGGAGACGGTAAACAAAGGAAGGGTGCAAAATGGAGTGATACACCATGAAGTGAATACAAATAATGCACTCTCAACTGTAGCATTTATCAATATATTAAGTAAAATATTAGATGACAGTTAATGGAGTTGAGTCATCTATTTTATCAATGTCTATTACGATGTGGGAGTTTAATCATCTAGACCATCGGTATCTCTTTATTAAGTTGTCAAACTTCCTTTCATATTGTTAACGTGTATGTGAGAAGAGTCCCGTCGGTGCTAGGTTGAATCGTCGGTTGTGTTGACTCTGGCGGGCAATGTTGACGTCTTCAGCGTCGTAGTACAAGTGGTGTGGGGTTTACTTCTCAACTCTCTTCCCTGTTCTAATTCTTAACACAGAATATAAATAAGTATGTCTTAAGTGAAATTCTAACTGATTACGAATTAAACTAAAACATATATTCAGAATTAAATAAAAGAATTTGTTCAACAAACCGGAATTACACTAAGAGATATTCTACTACTTAAAATGAGTATACAAATAAAAACCCAAGTGCACATAGCTTGGTATAATAGAGTAGATTCCGTCCCAAAATCCTCTGTTAGGGAAGAAATTATTTCAGGTATCCTGCCACTGCATATGGATATTTGTAGAGAAGCCTCACATTTACATTTATGAATATAAAATTAAATCATGGGCAGCGAGGCACCGGTTCGTTACCCTGCACGTCATCCAAACCATTTCAGACAGTGATTATGAGATAGTCTAGCCTAAAAGATTTTAAGTTAATTCACTAATTGGAAAATTCATTTACTGACAATACACTATAAATATGATAATTATATTCACTTCCTTACTTTGTGGCAAAAACCCTACTATAGTAACCGGAGGACTCCTGGTTCAACCTTGACGATGCCTGCTCGTCAGGCATCGTCAACATAATGCTCGTACAGACCGCTGGTCTGGAGTGGAAGTCAGCAGCCCTCACTGCTCTTCTTGAGGGCCGATGGCTTGTGTTCTGTTTCACTATTTTTGCTTTTGATATTGCCGTTTGGCGTACCTATTCAACGGTCCGGATTCTTATGACGCATGGGGCACAGGATAGTTTATAGATTCTGAAGGTTTTCTGGCAGGTTCTTTGGGCGTGGTGACGGTGTCTAGCGCCTTCTTGGCAGAGACGTGACGGGAGTCGGCGGGTCTTTGTGAGCTCCTGGTATGCCCTCAGCCGTGGTGGGCGGCTGGATTCTGCTCTGCCAGAGGGTACAGGATGACTTTTGCAATTTAATAAGGAGAGGTACATCCCAGGAACCAATTTTAGGTTGCTACAACGTATCTGGAAAGTGTTGGAAAGTAGGAGCAACGTTTGTTTTCACGCATTAGATGCGTAATTTTGTGTGGATGTAAATAAGTTTCTAAAACGTATTGCACAAAACGTTAGCTAAAAAAAATTGAAACCTTGTGGCAACCTTAACTGAACTACAATCACATACGGTGATTGCTCAACTCTAGCAACAATCACTAACAATGACAACCCCTTTGCAATAACACACACGGCAAGTACTCTAATTTCCAAGTATTAGAATACTGCACACACTTACTGTTGCAAATGATGCAAGTGCTCTCAATAACCCTTAGAACATAGGTCCACAATTTGCAATCACCACAGTAAAAAACACAATAACACTGGGCACCGTGACACTACGATCATATATATATATATAATTACTGCTGGCACATGTAGCCTACAGCTATCAAACGTTATTGGGAACACTAAGGAGATCCCGCACTCCTTAAATCACATGGGTAAGTGATTTATCGATCAAGCATGCAGATAAACACTCTCGAGAGTTACGTTACTCGACAGAGTGATGCGGTCTCTCCAGACAGCCTCGTCACTCACCAAATTCTACCAAAATTACGTTAATACTGCAACCACAGTACATATATATATAAATCACACTTGTCACGGCCCTGGGAACAATACAAGAAATTAAGACCACACTGTGATACACTCCATAATAATCATTGCCAGGAATCACTGATGTTACACACACACTAACCTGAGCGCTCAGTGTTGGAATTCCACACCTGCAAGACTACACATGGAAATGATATCACTCCGTCCCACGGATGATCAAAATTGATTTAATTACCACAATGGAATAATATAATTATTACATGGACTTCCTCTCAGTCCTTGGCTAATCTATGTATACTCTGTTCCCGTGTGTACCCACACACACACACACACACACACACACACACACACTGTACGTCTGTGTACAAGACGTAAGTTCCTCTGGACTGACAAGATGACAACACAAGGTGATTATCTCCTCGTCCACACTTAAACATCTGGCACCCCACTACGGGTGGCTGGCTCGCTCACGGCAGTAGTAGGTGGCGTAGGTGGTGGTAGTACCTCACGTGGTACTTTACGTACACTTGGCGCGCACTCAAACCCTCCCCTCACAACACGGCTCGGTTCGCACCCTTGACCCACCGGTGAAGTGAAGCGTTCGTACCCAGGTGACGCGCACAACGATAGCGTCTTACACAAAAATGGGAAATCTGCCTTAAAACACTGACGCGAATTTCCCCGTTCCCATCGACTGCTACAGAGTACTAGCAGGTATTATTAATAATCACTGGTATGGGATCTACGAGTCTGTTACTGCTCGTATGCACATTACCCCACAATCCCAGATCACTGTACACAATGTCTTTCTCCCCTTCAAGCGACGACTTCGGCCGGATTCTGTGACGACTCCCGTCGTCGATGAAGCAGGAGGTGAAGCAGTTGAGTAATCAAGCCACCACGACGCCCTATACTCAATTTGGCCGAGTTGAGTAAAGAGAGCGTCTTGACAAAGTGGCATCTATGTTAAGAATGACGCTTACACAGGCGATTCCCGCGTCCTCCTCGAAATAACCAATGAGAGGAAGGCATACAGCGGCCTACCCCTCTCAACCAATCAGCGACGGTGTAGCATGGCCCCTAGGGCAATTCCAAGATGGCCGACCAACATAGCGGCTCAAGATGTTTACTAAGATGGCGGTTGTTTCCATGACGACGACTGGCTTGCGCGCTAGAGGCCCACAGCTCACCCCACGCCTGCGGCCTAGCTGTTCCCGCGCAAAGTTGTGTCTCGCTCAAGCCATACAATGAGATGATGCTATCGGCATATCTCTGTCCATGGACGTGCTACCCCGGCCAGGGTAACATTTCTGGACTGATGATGACTGGGGCTCTCACATGAGCCCAAACACTAGATGTTTCGTTGGTGGTTACCAAACTTAAGTCCGCCCATTTAACAAGTGTACTGGCTCCCACAGGCATAAGAGCACTATTGTAAGTAAGCTGGTGAACCATCTCCTCACAGAGGCCGAGGAGGAAGGAGCGCAAGGAGGATGGAGGAGGAGAGCGAAAGGAAAGAAGGAGGGCGATGAGGAAGGAGGAAGACGAAGAGGAGAGCGAGGAGGGAGGAGGAGGGCAAGGATGAAGGAGGAGTAGTAGGGCGAGGAAGGAGAGGGAGGAAGAGGCGGGTGAGGAGTAAGGAGGAGGGTGAGAAGTAAGGAGGAGGAGGTCGAGGAGGAAGGAGGAGAAGGAGGGCGAGGAAGAAGGAGGTGGAGGAAGGAGGAGGGCAAGGAGGAAGGAGGAGGAGGGCGAGGAGGAAGGAGAAGCAGGAAAGCACGAAGAAGGAGGAAGAAGAAGGAAAGCGAGGAGAAGAGCGAGTAGGAAGGAATAGGAGGACGAGGAGAAAGGAGGAGGGCGAGGAGGAAGGAGGAGGAGGAGGAGGTGAGTGAAGAGGAAGGAGGAGTGCGAGGAGGGAGGAAGGAGGAGGAGAGCAAGGAGGAAAGAGGAGGAGGAGGAGGGCGAGGAAGAAAGAGGAGGAGGAGGGCGAGGAGGAAGGAGGAGGATGAGAAGGAAGGAGGAGGAGGGCGGGGAGGAAGGAGGAGTAGGGCGAGGAGGAAGGAGGAGGGCGAGGAGGAAGGTTGAGGAGGAGGGCGAGGAGGAAGGAGGAGTAGCAGGGCGAAGAGGGAGAGGGAGTGGGAGGCGGGTGAGGAGTTAAGAGGAGGGCGAGAAGGAAGGAAGGGAAAGGAGGAGGAGGGCGAGGACGAGGGAGGAGAGCGAGGAGGAAGGAATAGGAGGTCGAGGACGAGGGAGGAGAGCGAGAAGGAAGGAATAGGAGGTCGAGGAGGACGGAGGAGAAGGGCGAGGAAGAAGGAGGTGAATGAAGAAGGAGGAAGCAGGAGGGCGAGGAAGGAGGAGGTCGAGGAGGAAGGAGGAGAAAGGGAGCGAGGAGGAAAGAGGAGAAGAGCGAGGAGGAGGGTGAGAAGGAAGGTATAGGAGGTCGAGGAGGAAGGAGAAAGGAGGAGGAAGGAAAAGGAGGAGGGCGAGGAGGAGGAAGAAGCGAGCAAGGAGAAAAGAGGAGAGCGAGGAGGAAGGAGGAAGAGGGCTAGGAAGAAGGAGGAGAGCGAGGAGGGTGAGAAGGAAGGAATAGGAGGTCGAGGAGGAAGGAGGAGGAGGAGGGCGAGGAGGAAAGAGGAGACCGAGAAGGAAAGAGATGGAGGAAGAATGAGGGCAAGGAGGAAGGAGGAGGAGTAGGAGAGCGAGGAGGAAGGAGGAGGAGGAGGGTGAGGAGGAAGGAGGAGAGCGAGGAGGAGGAGAGCGAGGAGGAAGGAGGAGGAGGAGGGCGAGGTGGAAGGAGGAGGAAGACGAGGAAGAAGGAGGAGGAGGAGAGTGAGAAGGAAGGAGGAGGAGGGCGAGGAGGAAGGAGGAGGTTTAGGGCGAGGAGGGAGCGGAGGAGGCGAGGAGGAAGGAGGAGGAGGAGGGCGAGGAGGAAGGAGGAGGAAAAGGCCGAGGAGGAGGGAGGAGGGCGAGAAGGAAGGAGGAGGAGGGCGAAGAGGGAGGAGGAGGAACGAGGAGGAGGAAGGAGGAGTAGGGCGAGGAGGAGAAGGGCGAGGAAGAAGGAGGGCGAGGAGGAAGGAGCAGGAAGGAGGAGAGCGAGGAAGAAGGAGGAGGAGGGCGAGGAGGAAGTAGGAGGGCGAGGAGGAAGGAGGAGGAAGACGAGGAAGAAGGAGGAGGAGGAGAGTGAGAAGGAAGGAGGAGGAGGGCGAGGAGGAAGGAGGAGGTTTAGGGCGAGGAGGGAGCGGAGGAGGCGAGGAGGAAGGAGGGGAAAGGAGGAGGTCGAGGAGGAAGGAGGGCAAGGAGGAAGGAGGAGTAGGAGGGCAAAGAGGTAGGAGGAGGGTGAGAAGGAAGGAGGAGGAGGAGGGCGAAGAGGAACGAGGAGGAAGGAGGAGGGCGAGGAGGAAGGAGTAGGGCGAGGAGGAAGGAGGAGGGCGAGGAAGGATGAGGGCGAGGAGGAAGGATGAGGGAGAGGAGGAAGGAGGAGGGCGACGAGGAAGGAGAATGGAGGAGGAGAGCGAGGAGGAAGGATGAGGAGGAAGGAGGAGTAGCAGGGCGAAGAGGGAGAGGGAGGAGGAGGCGGGTGAGATGTTAAGAGGATTGCGAGAAGGAAGAAGGAGGAGGCCGAGAAGGAAGGAAGGAAAATGAGGAGAGCGAGGAGGAAGGAGGAAGAGGGCGAGGAGTAAGGAGGAGAAGGAGGGCGAAGAGCAAGGAGGAGAGCGAAGAGGAAGTAATTGGAGGTCGAGGAGGAGGGCGAGGAAGGAGGTGGAGGAAGGAGGGCAAGGAAGAAAGAGGAGGAGGGTAAGGAGGAGGAGGGCGAGGAGAAAGGAGGATGAGGAGGCGAGCGAGGAGGAAGGACGAAAGAGGAGGAGAGCGAGGAGGAAGGAGGAAGAGGGCTAGGAAGAAGGAGGAAAGCGAGGAGGAGGGTTAGAAGGAAGGAATAGGAGGTCGAGGAGGAAAGAGGTGGAGGAAGAAGGAGGACAAGGAGGAAGGAGGAGGGCGAGAAGGAAGGAGGAAGGAGGAGGAGGAGGGCGAGGAGGAAGGAGGAGGACGAGGAGGAGAGCAAGGAGGAGGAGGGCAAAGTGGAAGGAAGAGGGGTAGGAGGAGGAGGGTGAGGAGGAAGGAGGAGGAAGGAGGAAGAGAGTGAAGAGGGAGGACGAGGAAGGAGGAGTAGGGCGAGGAGGAAGGAGGAGGCCGAGTAGGAAGGAGGAGGATGGCGAGGAGGCAGTAGGAGGACGAGGAGAAAGGAGGAAGAGAAGAGTGAGGAGGAGGAAGGAGGAGGAGGGCGAGGAGGAAGAAGGTGGAGGGCGAAGAGGAAGGAGGAGGAGAGTGAGGAGGAAGAGGGGGAGAAGGAAGAAATAGGAGGTCGAGGAGGGCGAAGAGGAAGGAGAAGGAGGAGAACAAGGAGGAAGAAGGAGGAGGAGGAGGGCGAGGAGGTAGGAGGAAGAGGGTGAGGAAGGAGGAAGAGGGCGAGGAAGAAGGAGGAGAGCGAGGAGGAGGAGGGCGAAAAGGAAGGAATAGGAGGTCGAGGAGGAAGGAGGAGGGCGAGGAGGAAGGAGGAGGAGAAGGAAGAAGGAAGAGGAGGAGGGCGAATAGGAAGGAGGAGGGCGAGTAAGAATGAGGAAGAGGAGGAAGGAAGAGGGCGAGGAGGAAGGAGGAGGAGGACGAGGAAGGAGGAGGTCGAGAAGAAAGGAGGAGGTCGAGGAGGAAGGAAAAGGAGGGCGAGGAGGAGGAAGGAGGAGGAAGGCAAGGAGGAGGAGGGCGAAAAGGAAGGAGGAGGATGTTAAAGAGGAGGTTAAAAAGGAGAAGAGTTAGAAGAAAGGAGGAGTAGGAGGTCGAAGAGGAAGGAGGAGTAGGTAAGGTAGGAAGGTTGCGGAGGAGGAGGTCGAGAAGGAGGAGGTCGAGGAGGAAGAGGTCAAGGAGGAAGGAGGAAAAATTCCAGGTAGAAGAATGAGGTCGAGGAGGAAGGAGAATGAATGGGAAGAGAAGGGGATGAGTTGGAAGGGGAAGAGGACGGGTTAGAGAAGGTGAAGAGGAGGGGGGAGAGGTAAGAGAAAGGGGGATGAGGAGGAGGGGAAAGAGGAGGGGGAAGAGGGGATGGGGAAATGAAGGGAAAGAGGAGGGGGCAATGGAGGGGGGGAGGAGGAAGAAAGAGTAGCAGGGCGAAGAGGGAGAGGGAGGAGGAGGCGGGTGAGAATTTAAGAGGAGGGCGAGAAGGAAGGAGGAGGAGGACGAGAAGGAAGGATGGAAAAGGAGGAGAGCGAGGAGGAAGAGGGCGAGGAGGAAGGAGGGCGAAGAGGAAGGAGGAGAGCGAGGAGGAAGGAATAGGAGGTCGAGGAGGACGGAGGAGGAGGGTGAGGAAGAAGGAGGTGGAGGAAGAAGGAGGGCAAGGAGGAAAAAGGGGGAGGAGGGCGAGGAGGAAGGAGGAGGGTAAGTAGGAGGACGGAGGATGAGGAGGCGAGCGAGGAGGAGGGAGGAAGAGGGCGAGGAAGAAGGAGGAAAGCGAGGAAGAGGTGAGAAGAAAGGAATAGGAGGTCGAGGAGGAAGGAGGAGGAAGGCGAGGAGGAAGGAGAAGGAGGAAGAAGGAGGGCAAGGAGGAAGAAGGAGGAGAAGGAGGGCGAGGAGGAAGGAGGAGGGCGAGGAGGAGAGCAAGGAGGAAGGAGGAGGTTTAGGAGGAGGGCAAAGTGGAAGAGGGGAAGGAGGAGGAGGGTGAGGAGGAAGGAGGAGGAGGCTGAAGAGGAAGGAGACAGAAGAAGAAGGAGGGCAAGGAGAGAGGAGGAGGAGGAGGGCGAGGAGGAAGGAGGAATAGGAGGGCGAAGAGGAAGGAGGAGGAGGGCGAGAAGGAAGGAGGAGGAGGGCGAAGAGGAAGGAGGAGGAACGAGGAGGAGGAAGGAGGAGTAGGGCGAGGAGGAAGGAGGAGGGCGAGGAGGAAGGAGTAGGAAAGACGGAGGCGAAGAGGATGGAGGAAGAGAGCGAGGAGAAAGGAGGAGGAGGGCGAGGAGAAAGGAGGAAAAGCTCGAGGAAGGAGGAAGAGGTCGAGGAAGAAGGAGGAGAGCGAGGAGGAGGAGGAGGGCGAAAAGGAAGGAATAGGAGGTCGAGGAGGAAGGAGGAGGGCGAGGAGGAACTAGGAGAAGGAAGGAGGGCGAGGAGGAAGGAGGAGGAGGAAGGAGGAGGGCGAGGAGGAAGGAGGAGGATGAGGGCGAGGAGGAAGAAGGAAGAGAAGGAGTGCGAATAGGAAGGAGGAGGAGGTTGAGTAGGAAGGAGGAGGAGGAGGAAGGAGGAGAGCGAGAAGGAAGGATGAGGAGGAGGAGGAAGGAGGAGGGCGAGGAGGAAGGAGAAGGAGGAGGAGGAGAGCGAGGAGGAAGAAGAAGGAGGAGGAGGAGAGCGAGGAGGAAGGAGAAAGAATTCCAGGTAAGAGGATGAAGTCGAGGAGAAAGGAGGAGGTCGAGGAGGAAGGAGGAGGAGGTCGAGGAGGAGGAAGGAGGAGGAGGGTAAGTGCGAAGAAGGAGGAGGAGGGTAAGTGCGAGGAAGGAGGATGAGGAGAGCGAGGAGGAAAGAGGAGGAGGACGAAAAGGAAGTTGGAGCATGTTAAAGAGGAGGTTAAGGAGGAGAAGAGCTAGGAGAAAGGAGGAGTAGGAGGTCGAAGAGGAAGGAGGAGTAGGTAAGGTAGGAAGGTTGCGGAGGAGGAGGTCGAGAAGGAGGAGGTCGAGGAGGAAGAGGTCAAGGAGGAAGGAGGAAAAATTCCAGGTAGAAGGATGAGGTCGAGGAGGAAGGAGAATGAATGGGAAGAGAAGGGGATGAGTTGGAAGCGGAAGAGGAGGGGTTAGAGAAGGTGAAGAGGAGGGGGGAGAGGTAAGAGAAAGGGGGATGAGGAGGAGGGGGAAGAGGAGGGGGAAGAGGGGATGGGGAAATGAAGGGGATGAGAAGGAAGGGGAAAAGGAGGGGGGAGAGGAGGGGGAGGAGGGTAGGGGGAAATGAAGGGGATGAGGAGGAAGGGGAAGACGGGTGGGGTAAGAGAAGGGGATGAGGAGAAAGGGGAAGAGGGAGAGAGAGGAGGGGTTAGAGAAGGAGAAGAGGAGGGGAAGGGGTAAGAGAAGGTGGGTAAGGAGGGGGGAGGGGTAAGAGAAGGTTGGTAAGGAGGGGGGAGGGGCAAAAGAAGGGGGGATGAGGAAGAAGGGGAAGAGGAAGGGGAGGGGTAAGAGAAGGAAGGGGAAGAGGAGGGGAGGGGTAAGAGAAGAGTGATGAGGAGGAAGAGGAAGAGGTGGGGGAGGGGTAAGAGAAGGAGGATGAGGAGGAAAGGGAAGAGAGGAGGGGCAAGAGAAGGTGGGATGAGGAGGAAGGGGAAGAGGCAGGGGAGGGGTAAGAGAAGGGGGATGAGGAGGAAGGGGAAGAGAGGAGGGGCAAGAGAAGGGGGGGGATGAGGAGGAAGGGGAAGAGAGGAGGGACAAGAGAAGGGGGGATGAGGAGTGTCGGGGTTTCACCTCCAATGAGAGGGGAAAGGGGCGAGTAACAGTACACTCAAGGTCACTCACCGTAGCCCTGCGGGTCTTCACTCTATCCTCGCGGCGCCACTGTACGCCAGGAGAGTATCCCAGTCAATCCCAACCGGCCTCTGATCGAGAAGGAGTGGGAACACAACTTGTTCACTTAACTGTTGTATGCCCGCCCCGTCATAGGGCTCTACTACTAACCACAAGGTCGCCAACTGGTGTTTTCGGTGTCCAGTAACACGTCAGTGGTTTTGTTGAATTGTGGTAACAGTGGCAAGAACACACTCAATATGTCTGATATCAGGCAGGTATTTACTTCTATCGCTCTCTGCTTTCAGGTATTATATAGCCACAAGAAATATGGAGGGGATGATATAAACACCAATGTACTTTGTATTTTACTTAAAACTCATTCAAAGACATCACAAGATTATGTCAATAAGCAAACAGCTGTTTCAGGCGGGAGACGCTCGTTCCCACATACAATATGAACTCGCCAAGCTGGCAATGCTTCCCCTCACGTCACTGTCAAAATCAGCTGGGCGACTCCCCCCGCGCGAATGTTTATTGCTTGTTTCCCTGGCGTCACGCGCTCTGTTTCTTTAAGTTCTCAAAGATCACTAGAAGTTCGAACACACAATATTTGCGACAATAGCACATAAATACTTCGCTACACTGATCTTGGACTCAATCAAACATTTCTATATTAAAGGTGACAATAATTCACCGTCATGGTATTACACACTGCCCTTCATTTAATGATAACGTATGCAAGTATATATCACTGGAGTTCTCAGTAATTCCTTCCGTGGGCGATAACACAATTAATCACTGCACACATGAATGATTATTCAATACACGAGCATAGACATATATATGTATATGGATGAGTCATAGACATTTATAATGATAATAACATAGTTACTGGGCACATAGCCTAACTCCCAAATAATGGCATAATTATATATATATATTCTCTCACTATATGATCACATTAAAGTCTCATGAAAGACATTCTCAACACAGTAAATTCATCAATTACTCCGGGTGCCTGCATACACCAATAATAATCATAAATATCGTGAGTACTCTTTATAGTACCACTCTGCACACTGGTGCCTTACTGTGACATAGGTGAGCCTTGCTCACGACATACAAAATACTCAGGCTAAATAATATAGCTGACTAAAGGGGAATTGGGAGGGAAACTAGAATCACCTACTTCCACCTATCCTCCGGTGAGAGTTGAGTTGTAGCTCCTGGTCCTGGCTCCTGCCTCGTGTAGGGAACGCCCCCACACACACACTGTCATGTCCTCCAGGAACTCAATCAACGTCCCACTGTAAGCGCGTCGTCTCCGTGCCTTTTCACTGCAGGTCCGTGCTCCTCCTCGACTTCTTGTAGGGTTGGAGTCGGTCTCCCGGCCGTCGAATTCTCCTCCCAGCTACAGCTGCCCGCCTACGTCTCGGCTGCAGTCGTTCGGATTCCCGAATAGTTTTCTTCTTCCACTGTTTCCCGGTGGCTCGGTTCAGCCACTATGCCGTCACAAACGGGTGAACTGCCTCAGACGTCGCATATGTCACTGCACAGACTTCACTTCTTCTTGCACAGTACCTGTCCTGGAGCACTTGTTGCTCAATATCCCGTCGATTCCCTCTCTGGTCCAACACATGAACGAAGGAAGACCTCACAGAGTACTGGCAGACTTTGGGTGACGCGTAAAATCCACGGGAGCGGGAAACAACTGTCAAACTGACAGGACCAATCTTCGCACGTCCAACCACCTTGACGTGTCGTGTCAGACTGATTCCCTCACGGAGGATTGGCTCATCCACTACGTCATCACTGTGGAGCTATCAGCCGTCGCATACGTCGCTGCCTAGACTCCACCCTTGCACAACACCTGTTCCTGGAGCACTTGTTGCTCAATATCCCGTCAATTCCTTCTTCGGTTCAACACATGAACGAAGGAAGACCCCACAGGTGTTGGCAGACCACAGGTGATGCGTAAGTCCTCCGGAGACGGGGTAAACTGTCCAACTGACAGGACCCCCCAGCGCACGTCCGACCTCCTTGACGTGCTGTCTTAGACTGATGGCGCCAGCGCGGCGCGATGATCGGACCCCCTTTCCTTCGTGACGTCATATTCGCCACGGGAGGTTTTCATTGGCTCCCTGTGCCACGTCGCTGTCGGTGACCAATCTGGTGTCACTGACGTCACACAGTTTTGGCGGCAAAACAGAAGAGCCAGCGCCATATTGGCTTCCTAAAGGGCCTAAACCACAAAATACTCTTCTTTTATAAATTTCTCGGCACTCCGAGAACACTTCACTCTCCCACATATACCAAACTGATGCCTGCGACGTAGAGAACGCTCTGGTAAAGTGGACATGACTCTTACTGCAGGCGTGGGAGAAATATAAGGGGGGGAACACCGTCACATACCCCTCCCCTTAAAATAAGAGTCATGTCTGGTTAGTGCATACAGGACAGGGCATCCGCAACCACGTTGTCTTCCCATCGGATGAGTTTAATTTCCAACCAGTATTCCTGCCGCCAATGCAAAACGCTCCTTAGATATCCGTCGACCGTTCCCACGGTCACTCCTGATGTCCATTGTTCCTTCAGCATGGACAAAGCACCTTGCACCCCCTGTCCATACACCAGCTGGAAAGGTGGGAAACCTAACGATTCCACCACTGCGTTACGCATGGCAAACAACGCAGGGCACACTGATTCCTCACACTCATTTCCCTGCTCTGCGCAGAACACTCTCATCAGCATGTCGTCCTGTACGTAACAATGAGTAGCCCTCTCAGGACCAACACGTCCTCCATCGGCCTCATGAATCAATTCGGGGAACTCTATCTGCTGCAGCTCTTCGAGACGAGTGCGGTCCACTCCTAGAGAACTGGTGAGGGTCACCTGCATCTCACCATCCGGGCTGCCTTCGCCGTCCGCTTGTTCTCCGGGTTCCATGAAGAGGTGATCGATTTCCGGACCGTCGGACGTCTCCTCGTCATCCCTATCAGATCCACACGCTCCGTGTCCTTCGCACTGCCTCGGCATCACAGCACAAATCAGGAACGCCGCCGTGGCGATTCCTTTCTCGTCCCCACAGGCGTCTAACACTCCACCTGTCTCCTCATAGTGCTCTATGCACTCCTCGCCCTTCGCGAGATTCGGGAGGACATATCCTCTACATGCGTCATTTCCCAAGATGACTTGTGCCTCCATCTTGGGCATTGATGCACAGACCCCCACCACTAGGGTCTGGCAGCCATAATCAGAATTCAGAGTCACCTGGTGTAGGGGCATCCTCACTGGGCCTCCCACAGTGGTCACACTTGCCACCCCCACACTGGTACTCTCGTAACCCTCGGGGAACTGGGTTTCACTCACCAGGGTAAAATCTGCCCCAGTGTCTCTTAATATCTTCACCGGGATGGGGTCTGCGTCCCCCATCCTTACGGTTCCCTCACTCACGAATGGGTGAACTCTTTTCTCCCCACTCAGTACGGGTTCATCCCGCACCCACTCGGCCATCTGGTCCTCGACCCTCACGAAAGCAACGTTCCCCCGCTGCTCAGGGTATCTGCATTCCCGCGCGACGTGTCCGAATATTCCGCAGTTGTAACAGCGGACTCTTCTTCTTCTGTGGATCCTCCTCGGGCCATTCATCAACTCCTCCGTTTCGGCAACAACTCTTGATCTCTCAGCTTGGGACTTCTCTACCGGCTCCACAGCACTCTTTGAGCCTCTCCTGTCTCCACTCGAGAGGTGGGACTCAGGAGAACTCGCTCCTGTCCTCCATCCGTCCGTCCTTCTATATCTTCTACCATATCCAGAGTGTATGGGCTGTCGGCGCCGTCCCTCACGGTATGGTCGCAGGGCTTCTTCCAGCATGTCGGCTCTGTCGGCTGCGGCTCTCAGGTCCTTAATGTCCGCCTCCTTTACTCTAACCCTGATCTCAGGAGAGAGCACGGACATAAACTTCTCCATGACCATTAGCCTCTTGACCTCTTCAGCCGACCTCGCTTCTTCAGACTCCAGTTACTTAAGGAACTTTCTCTCCATGTCCCTCGCCGTCTCCGCATAAGATTTTCCTGGCGAACGGGTACATTCCCTGAATCTCTTCCTGTAACATTCCGGCGTGAGCTTGAAAGAATGGAGCACAGCTCTCTTTACAGCATCGTAGTCGGTGCACTCTCCGAGTTCGAGCATGTTGTAGGCTTCACGAGCTTCACCGGTGAGCCTACTCTGAACCAGCTCCGCCCACTCCGCCCTCGGCCACTTCTTCAAGGTAGCGATCTTCTCGAAGTGGTCGAAGAAACCTTCAGCTTCATTTGGTATAAAGACCGGCAGATCTCGCTCCCTCACTCGGCGGTCTTCCTGTTGCGGCGGAGCAGGTGCACCTAGTCCTAGTTCAGCTCGCTTCAGCTCCACCTGCTTGTTAGCTTCTATCTCCTGCTGTCTCAGCCTAAATTCTCGCTCGTGCTCCTCTCTCCTCAGCTGTGCTTCTCGCTCTTCTTCTTCCCTGCGCAGCTGTGCTTCTCGCTCTTCTTCTTCCCTGCGCAGCTGTGCTTCTCGCTCTTCTTTGCGCCGCTGCATCATTTGCATCATTTGCATCTTTGCATCATTTTTCGGCGATGCTGTGGTCACAAGCTGAACATCAATGCTGTTCGCTCATGCTGCGTGCGCCGGCCTTGGTTGCTCCAACAGTACTGTGCCTCTCACACCTGAGAATATTGCCCACGATTTTTTTATAAAATGGCATCTGTTTACAAGAGCCCTGAGGAAGCTACTGTGAACCCCGTGTAGCCGCGGGCCATTTGAATCAGGCCTGGCACCCTATGGCGTATATATACGCCATGCGCACCATGGGACATGTTACTCAGGGCGTATATATACGCCATGCGCAGTTTAAGGGTTAATGGAATGCATAAGGAGTCAAATTGTGCTAAAAAGAGCGATTTTTTGAAAATATGGAAAACAACTTTTTTTCTGATCATAGAATAACTAAATGTATTTTGAAGGTTTCATTCAACCATTAAATATCATTCACAGTTTATTAATGAATTTTACAAAAAAAAACACCATAAATTTTATATTTAAACATGTAAAAACTATTTGTAATACATTAGGAACAAAATAGTTGTAGAAAAACAATTTATTATTAAATCTATGTGTTTGAATTTTTGGATTACAAGTTTCTCAAAGGCTCTCCTGCACCATTCTCAATGCAAGTCATTCCTACACCTATGGGAAGAGATAGATGAACGTTTTCTATACGATTTGTGTTTGCTAGGATAGGAGTGGTACATAGAACATAATGCTCATACATAAGAGTTTTTGCTTTTGCTACCCAGTGTTCTCTGTGTGAGGCGGAGGAGTCAGTGTTTGAGGGAGCCGATTATTGGGGAGGCCAAAGGATTCCTTGGGCTCCCCAGCAATCTGCCCATCTGTATGTTTATTTGCCGCAAGGCCATTAGTTTCCGCTGATTGAGGACATTGTATACAGTATGGATGATATTATGGCTGGAAATGGGAACAAACTCATTATTTATATTAGTGCCAGTGGAAATGGTGTAAGACGAGTTAGGAGTGAGGCACTGATACAGAGGTTTAAGACAGCCATAGACTTAGTTAGCAGGAAGGGAGGAAACCCAATCATATGTGGCATTCTTCCAAGAAAGAGAGAGTAGGAAATGAATGGTTGTCGAAGGCACGTGGTGTCAATTTCCGGCTGGACAAATATTGTAAATCAAGTGCAATATCATTCATTGATAACTGGGACACTTCTTTGGGAGGAATTATAAGTATGCTCGGGATGGGGTTCATTTATCTAGGACTGGGGTTGTTGCTGTTGCCAACTCATTGGAATCTATGAATGGAGGGGTTTGTTTGGATTTAAACTAAGGTAAGGGAATTAATATGGAGAAAGAAGGCAATAAAAGTATGTGTTGGGGAGGGGGGGGAAAGAATTTGCAAAATGAACAGGGAAGGAGAAGGGCCTCAAAATAGCAATACACTTAAGGTATATTACACGAACAGTAGAAGTCTAAAAAACAAAATAAGCGATTTAAATGTTCTTGTCTGCACTGAAGCAATAGATATTATTGCACTTACTGAAACGTGTATAAATATAGAAAACATAACTATTAGCTGAATATCAAATAAACGGAATTAAACATTTGTACAAAGATATATTAGATAAGAATGGGGGGGGAGTAGCCATATGCCAGGGAAAATTTGATATGTTGTTTCAAAGAGGGAATCAAAACTGAGCCACACACATAAACTATTTAAAAGAATTATACTAAAAAGATACTTATAGTACGAGTTATATACAGGCCACCAAACCTAGACAGAATGGAAGCAAAGCATCTATGGGATGTAATATCTAGAGAATCTCGGTCAAACAGTTTTTTTTTGTCATGGGGTGATTTTAATTTTAGTGGAATAATCTGGCTTAACAGGTCAGAGAAAATCGAAGCAGAAGATTATCTGGAATTAATTGTTTATTGCTTTCTTAACCAACACATTATGGAACCAATGTGGGAAAATAATTTTTTAGACCTAGTGTTAACTATCATGGAAACACAAATTAATAACATCGAAATAGAAAGTGAGCTAGGGAACAG
>NC_091222.1:13438454-13470954 GCF_040958095.1 Procambarus clarkii
CCAGACCTCTGTATTTAATAATTTTCTGCGATTCCCTGAAAGAAGCAGCACCACCGCTTTCACGTGTGCAGTAGTGGAGGTAGGTACTGGCCAGTGTGTCAGCGCACGTGTCGTTCCACACCACTTGCTTACCATCCTTCCAAGGAAGCAAGGTGACCCCATCTGGGCGCTTCTGAGGGTCGTTAGGTCTGGATAAGTGTGGTTTTCTTTGTGCCGGGCAGCGGGCTGTGGCGAGGCTCCTCTTGATGATGCCTGTGACTTCTTCATGTGTTGCAATCTTACCCTGTGATTTACGACATACCAGACCATGACGACCATATTGGTCTGCCATCGCAGTTCCGCAGATGCACCTATGTTCGGTGAGGATGGGGGCGGCAAGGCGAAGGGCAACTCCAATGCGGAGAGCGTCATGAGTAAGGCGAGCATCAGCGTTGTCAATCATTGCTGTGACAGTCTTTTCCATTATGGAGCTATCCCAGTGGGCCTGCTTGTGGTCTTTTGGAACTTGTGGTCGGGTTTGCAATGGTGTCCCATTGTCTGGCTACTTCAATGAACGTTTGATCATGAGTTCCCGCCTTCTCTCTCATACGCTCTGGTAGGATCTGCCCTCCCAATTCGTTGGCTGCTGTACATGAGGATAAGAATGCTGGAAGTGCTACCTCAGTTGCCTTTCGTATGTCTATCCCTCCAAATCTCACTGGTAGTGTTGCTTGGTCCCACTGACTGTCATCTAAGTCTAGGTTGAGCGCCTTCCTCAATATTGACTTGAGGAGCTCATCATATTGATTTAGAAGTGGGTTGCCAAACGTGGGTGCACACCTTAAGAAGTATGTTAGCCTGGGCAAGGTAAGGCACTTTGTGAGAAGGTAGAGGGCATCATGGGAGTCCAAGTCCTCTATTCTCGCTTCCATCCTCCTTAGGTCTCTAAACTTTTCGTCAAGGACTGCATCAATGGCATTGTGACCCAGAGGTGCTCCAAGTAGTGTGCTGTCGGTGGGTTTAATGACTGAGGCTTCTTGTAAAACTGATTTCACTTCTCTAATAATTACCTCACTGGATGCAATAATTTCGCACTTGGAGGGGTTATGAACGAGACCCATGGTCTTATCCCCGTCTCTTCACCAGCTGCAGGTCTTCCAACAGGGAGTCTTGTATGCCTGCAAGCGTGCCATCATCCAGGAACCAGATGTTGAGCTCACTGGACAGTCTGGTTGTAATTTCTCGAACCGCTATTGTTACGGCCCTCTCGGGACGCAACGGGGTTCTTGCTCTGATGTTGTTAGAGGAAGATATATGTATCCGTTCCCAAGCCAGTAGTGGCTATCAAGGGTTGAGATCCGTGACGCAAGTAACTTAAAGGGAGTAGGGAAAGAAAGCTAAGAACTTAATATAATATAATGTCCGTCACCAATAAATAATATATTAAAACGGTTACACAAGGGGGGGGGGGGGTATTAACACTATACAAGAAGATTAATCCATAATCATGGTCTTCTGCTGAAGACGCTGGTGCCACACCACTTGGTGCCGAGTCCTTGGTGCTTTCTTCGTGGCCTCACGACGTGTCCTCTGAGAATGCCGAGCCTACCCGGGCCACAGGTCAGCCAAAACGCAGGTCCACTGGGGGCACCGTCGTGGAGGCCGTCAACCACACGTCCAGCTGGTCTGCTGGCAGGTACTGAGCCACCAAGGCTGGTACGGCCACTCCACGAACGATATAAGGGGTACGCCCTAGACAGGAGTCTCGTGTGATATCACAAATCACCCTCCTGTCTTCAGTACCCCAGTGGATGATCGTCTCCAACAGTCGGTCCCGGGTAAATCCTTTTACTGCCACTCCACTGGCAGGCTAACACACCACAGTGTTCTTCCGGGGGGACGACGTCACAACAGCTGCAGCAAACTTCACAGTATGGAGACTGGCTGCCTCGGGTAGACTGACTCGACTCCCATCACAGTAGTCCCAGGTCGGCTCTGTAAGCAGACACGTCATCAATAACCGGGACACTAATACACCTCACTTACGGGCTCGGGCACAAACACCTGACGTATCCAGTCCATAGATGGCGCTGTCGTCGGAGCACCACCTCACCGGGGGTCAGGAGCGGCTGTGTTGAGCGCTGAACCAGACTGGAAACTGGTCCTCGAGGCCAGTACACGCTGTCCTCACCAGGTGTCGTCGTCCGTTTGGCGGGGGTTTCGGGAGCTGACCCACAGATGGCGTGGTTGTCACTGCTCCAGGCTCGGACGCTGGATCCGGGTTCGTAACAGCTATGCAAAAGAGGAAGGGTGCAAGTGGGTCTCCCTGTTGAATTCCCTCTGCTGAGGTGACTTCGTGTTTGCCAAACAGGAGGGTTGAGTCTTTGCTGTAGCCTGCTGAAACAAACGGGAGAATGCTTAGGCAATGTTCCTGGACTGTAGTGAGGATTGCTTCCCTTTTGACCGAGTTGAAAGCGTTTTTAAAATCTAATTTTACTACTGCCTGTTCTTCAGTAAGAGAGCTAATGTAGGCTCGTGCAGCATGGGCCGTTGCTTCACAGCCTTGGGGGACTCCAAACCCGAGCTGGTTTGGTTGCAGCATGGTGACTGCTTCCATTCGGATACTTCTAACAGCAGCCCTTGCAACTAAGCGGCAAAGGGTATTACCAACGGCAGTGGGTCTGATCCCTCCCCCCTTCTTTTTCAGGGCACATAGGGATGCACCAAGGAAGAATGGTTTGATTTCATAAGGGATTAACCCGGCGAGGCAGTTGTTGACAAACGTTGTGATTTCTGTCAGGAGTGCTTCTGCAACTGGACCAAGAGCAGGGTTCACCATTTCCTTCACATGTTGAGGTCTTACCCCTGTGTAGCCCGAGGGAAATGAAACAATAGCTTTAT
Organism: Procambarus clarkii; assembly: GCF_040958095.1. NCBI lineage: Eukaryota > Metazoa > Arthropoda > Malacostraca > Decapoda > Cambaridae > Procambarus > Procambarus clarkii. The sequence continues at coordinate 13,441,335 of NC_091222.1, forward strand.
AAACCTCTGACTCCCGGAGAACGAGGGGTTCCTGGTTAGAGAGGACCCTGACCTGCGGGGGAGGTCCACCTACGGCCCTGAGGGGGAGTTTTTCTCTCAGTGCTTGGGCTGTGGTTTCATCCCTGGGCAAAATTTTGTCCTCACTTGTGATCAACCTTAGTGCCCCGACTGTATTGCCCTCTTCAATTTTCTTGCTGACTTGGGTACCTAATTTTCTGTTGTCGCTGATTGTCGTACTTGGTCTGCCTCGGCGGTGTTTGGTGTGTTTGGGGAGGGGGACTAGGTTGTCAGCCCTAGGAAAATCCCTAATTGCTTTATTGACGGATGAGGCCAGTGTCTTGCCTCCTCTGTCTGGTACACCTAAGCATGCATTGCCAAAAAGTAACAGATTGTGCCAGGCTTTGATGGTATCAGGTGCATCAAGGTTATTTGACCCTCTGTTGACTTTTCCGATGAGGTCCGTGTATTTCCCGGCAGCAAATGGGCAAGAGGCCTTTGGGATATGGGTGAGTGTCATGGTTGAAGTTGCTTTAATTGCCTCTAGGAAGTCTCCAAAGGAATTTGTTGACTTACTGCGGGGAACACAGGCAGCAGGGATAAGAGCCTCGTTGGACGTAAAATCACTATTTACTATTATATATATATATATATATATATATATATATATATATATATATATATATATATATATATATATATATATATATATATATATATATACATATATATATATATATATATATATATATATATATATATATATATATATATATATATATATATATATATATATATATACATATATATATATATATATATATATATATATATATATATATATATATATATATATATATATATATATACCTTCAAAGGTCATCTATCCTGAGTTCCTGTTAGGATGATAGCCCCTGTGAAATGCCCGTATTTTCAAAGGGTCGTAGATGAAATAATTTCTTTTTAGAGTGAGGGCAAACCTGGGTACCAGCAAACTCTTGCATCCTACCTGCGACAAGTTAAACATTCTCTTTAAATCCTCATAACAGTCTGTCGTCCTTGGGGATCCAATATTGTAGTCTTATTGAGATAAGAGTATCAAGTACCCCACTTTGATGTGTGCAGTGTTGATGTGTGCAGTGTTGATGTGTGCAGTGTTGATGTGTACAGTGTTGATGTGGACAGTGTTGATGTGGACAGTTTTGATGTGTGCAGTGTTGATGTGTGCAGTGTTGATGTGTACAGTGTTGATGTGTGCAGTGTTGATGTGTGCAATGTTGATGTGTAAAGTGTTGATGTGTGCAGTGTTGATGTGTGCAGTGTTGATGTGTACAGTGTTGATGTGGACAGTGTTGATGTGGACAGTTTTGATGTGTGCAGTGTTGATGTGTACAGTGTTGATGTGGACAGTGTTGATGTGGACAGTTTTGATGTGTGCAGTGTTGATGTGTGCAGTGTTGATGTGTGCAGTGTTGATGTGTGCAATGTTGATGTGTGCAGTGTTGATGTGTACAGTGTTGATGTGTGCAGTGTTGATGTGTACAGTGTTGATGTGTGCAGTGTTGATGTGTACAGTGTTGATGTGTACAGTGTTGATGTGTGTAGTGTTGTTGTGTGCAGTGTTGATGTGTGCAGTGTTGATGTGTGCAGTGTTGATGTGTACAGTGTTGATGTGTGTAGTGTTGTTGTGTGCAGTGTTGATGTGTGCAGTGTTGATGTGTGTAGTGTTGTTGTGTACAGTGTTGATGTGTGCAGTGTTGATGTGTGCAGTGTTGATGTGTACAGTGTTGATGTGTGTTGTGTTGATGTGTGCAGTGTTGATGTGTGCAGTGTTGATGTGTGCAGTGTTGATGTGTGTTGTGTTGATGTGAACAGTGTTGATGTGTGCAGTGTTGATGTGTACAGTGTTGATGTGTGCAGTGTTGATGTGTACAGTGTTGATGTGTGCAGTGTTGATGTGTACAGTGTTGATGTGTACAGTGTTGATGTGTGTAGTGTTGTTGTGTGCAGTGTTGATGTGTGCAGTGTTGATGTGTGCAGTGTTGATGTGTGTAGTGTTGATGTGTACAGTGTTGATGTGTACAGTGTTGATGTGTGCAGTGTTGATGTGTGCAGTGTTGATGTGTGCAGTGTTGATGTGTACGGTGTTGATGTATGCAGTGATGATGTGTGCAGTGTTGATGTGTACAGTGTTGATGTGTGTTGTGTTGATGTGTGCAGTGTTGATGTGTGCAGTGTTGATGTGTGCAGTGTTGATGTGTGCAATGTTGATGTGTAAAGTGTTGATGTGTACAGTGTTGATGTGTACAGTGTTGATGTGTACAGTGTTGATGTGTGTAGTGTTGTTGTGTGCAGTGTTGATGTGTGCAGTGTTGATGTGTACAGTGTTGATGTGTGTAGTGTTGTTGTGTGCAGTATTGATGTGTGCAGTGTTGATGTGTGCAGTGTTGATGTGTGTTGTGTTGATGTGTACAGTGTTGATGTGTGCAGTGTTGATGTGTACAGTGTTGATGTGTGCAGTGTTGATGTGTACAGTGTTGATGTGTGCAGTGTTGATGTGTACAGTGTTGATGTGTGCAGTGTTGATGTGTACAGTGTTGATGTGTGTTGTGTTGATGTGTACAGTGTTGATGTATGCAGTGTTGATGTGTACAGTGTTGATGTGTGTTGTGTTGATGTGTACAGTGTTGATGTGTGCAGTGTTGATGTGTGCAGTGTTGATGTGTGCAGTGTTGATGTGTGCAGTGTTGATGTGTACAGTGTTGATGTGTGTTGTGTTGATGTGTACAGTGTTGATGTGTGCAGTGTTGATGTGTGCAGTGTTGATGTGTGCAGTGTTGATGTGTACAGTGTTGATGTATGCAGTGATGATGTGTGCAGTGTTGATGTGTACAGTGTTGATGTGTGCAGTGTTGATGTGTGCAGTGTTGATGTGTGCAGTGTTGATGTGTGCAGTGTTGATGTGTGCAGTGTTGTGTACAGTGTTGATGTGTGCAGTGTTGATGTGTGCAGTGTTGATGTGTGCAGTGTTGATGTGTGTAGTGTTGATGTGTACAATGTTGATGTGTACATTGTTGATGTGCAGTGTTGATGTGTGCAGTCAGATAGATAACTGTTTCTAGTGAGGTGCCCCATGGGTTCTGTTACAACACTCTAGGAAGCGTTTAAGGTTATTATTAGTATTACAGTTCAGAGTTTTATATATACAAAGTACACATAGGACAACAAAGAGATTAGTGAAATTCTAAGACGCCAGTATGAGGCTATGTTTAGCACACCAATAAACAACATGAAAGTTGATGACCCAGACAGCTTCTTTATGAATGACATTCAAGCTGCAGATAATATAACGGATATTACCACAAACTTGGAAGACTTTGAAAGAGAAATTGAGAATATGCCTATGCACTCAGCTCCTGGGCCTGACTCATGGAATTCAATATTCATAAAGAAATGTAAAGTGCCAGTAGCGAGAGCACTCAGCGTAATATGGAGAAAGAGCCTGGATACAGGGGAGATACTAGCAGCACTTAAATCTGCAGATATATCTCCGTTGCACAAGCTGGGGGGGAGTAAAGCCTTGGCAAAAAATTATAGGCCAGTTGCACTAACATCACACATAATAAAAGTGTTTGAAAGAGTGATTAGGAATCAAATTTCTAGTTTTATTGAAAACAATGAATTGCACAATCCAGGACAACATGGATTTAGAGCGGGAAGATCCTGTCTGCCACAGTTACTCGACCACTATGACAAAGTCACTGAAGCCTCTAGAAGAAAAACAAAATGCAGATGTTGTGTACACAGACTTTGCAAAGGCGTTCGACAAATGTGACCATGGGGTGATAGCTCACAAAATGAGGTCAATGGGAATAACTGGAAAAGTAGGACGCTGGATACTCAATTTCCTGTCGAACAGAACACAAAGAGTAACAGTCAATCAGATAAAATCGAGTCCAAGCGATGTTAAAAGCTCTGTACTTCAAGGTACAGTCCTTGCACCGCTACTGTTCCTTATTCTCATGTCTGATATAGACAAAAATACACGTCACAGCTTCGTGTCGTCCTTTGCAGATGACACAAAAATCAGCATGAAAATTACCTCTGCTGAAGACATTGAAAAACTACAAGCAGATGTCAACAAAGTTTTCGATTGGGCAGCAGAAAATAACATGATGTTTAACATTGATAAATTTCAGGCACTCAGATACGGCAAAAATGAGGATCTGAAACATAATACAGGATACAAAACAAAATCGAATCTTCCCATAGTACAAAAACAGCATGTCAAGGATTTGGGAATAATGATGTCCGACGATATTGTTTAGGGAGCATAACCAAGCAAATGTCGCGTCAGCCAGAAAAATGATCGGATGGATTACGAGAACTTTCAAATCCAGGGATCCCATCACAATTGTTGTACTCTTCAAGTCACTTGTGTTGTCCCGTCTCGAGTACTGCTCAGTACTCACTTCCCCCTTCAGAGCAGGAGAGATTGCTGAAATAGAGGGAATACAGAGAACATATACGGCACGCATAGACGAGATAAAACACCTAAATTATTGGGATCGTCTCAAAGCTCTCCAAATGTACTCTCTAGAAAGGAGACGAGAGAGATACCAAATAATATACACATGGAAAATACTGGAGGGCCAGGTCCCAAATCTACACAGTAAAATAACAACGTACTGGAGTGAACGATATGGAAGAAAATGCAAGATTGAACCAGTGAAGAGCAGAGGTGCCATAGGTACAATCAGAGAGCACTGTATAAACATTAGAGGTCCGCGGTTGTTCAACGTCCTCCCTGCGACTATAAGAAATATTGCCGGAATAACCGTGGACATCTTCTAGAGAAAACTGGACTGTTTTCTAAGAGAAGTTCCGAATCAGCCGGGCTGTGGTGGGTATGTGGCCCTGCGGGCCGCTCCAAGCAACAGCCTGGTGGACCAAACTCTCACAAGTCGAGCCTGGCCTCGGGCCGGGCTTGGGGAGTAGAGAAACTCCCAGAACCCCATCAAGCAGGTACACTTAAGAGGACAGCAGTGACTTAGTATATAATATTTTCAAGAATTTAAAAAAGGGGGCTGAGAGCTTTCAGAGGCTAGAGTTTGTTATTGTTTGAATTGCTGATTTGTTTGATAATTGCTGAGTAATTAGAGGACATAAATGATTTTGGGTAGTAGAACCCCAAGCACAGATACCATCATTGGGATAAGGATAGATGAGAGAGTAACAGAGTGTTACCAGGGCAGGGCGAGTACATAATATCTAACTGTAGAAAGAATGCTAATTGTTTTAGAAACTTTTTTAGGTATATGTTGAATATGGCCCTGGAAATTCAGCTTGTTATCAATGAAAACACCAAGGAAATTACCATCTGCTTTGTTACTAATTTGGATATTCATACATATCATACTAATATGCATACACACTAAAGTGATTGTGATATCAATGAGAAAATCCACCAGGGCTTTGAAGTGGCTCAAACCTACGACCCTGGTATTGCCAGTCACGTTCTCTACCACTGTACCATCAGACCTTGTAAAAATTCATACAACCCGATTTCTACTGAAATCACAGGAAGTCTGGAGGCCCCTACTGAAGCCAGACCAAGTGTTTACATATTACCCACAAGTACTTGGGTACAAGGCCAGAGTGGTCCCACACCTTATCTCCTAACTTCAGAAACACACATAAATGACATTAACGTGATATATATCAAAGAGAAAATGCACCAGGGTTGGGAGGTAGCGCGAACCTACGACCCCGGCATTGGCTCTTCTCACTGATATATATAACGTTAGTGTGATTTCTGCGTTTCTGAAGCTGGGGCATAAAAGTGTGGGACCACTCTGCCCATCTAGGGAGCCGGTCGGCCGAGCGGACAGCACGCTGAACTTGTGATCCTGTGGCCCTGGGTTCGATCCCAGGCGCCGGCGAGAAACATTGGGCAGAATTTCTTTCTCCCTATGCCCCTGTTACCTAGCAGTAAAATAGGTACCTGGGTGTTAGTCAGCTATCACGGGCTGCTTCCTGGGGGTGGATGCCTGGTCGAGGATCGGGCCGCGGGGACACTAAAAAGCCCCGAAATCATCTCAAGATAACCTCAAGATCCACCTGAGTGCTTGTGGGTCATACCTAAACACTTGGATTAGCTTCAGTAAGGACATCCACACTTCCTGTGATTTCAGTAGAAATCCGGTTGTATGACTTTTTGCAAGCAGGCAGTAGTCCAATGATAGAGTACGTGATTGGCAATGCCGACATCATAGGTTCGCGCCTCCTCACAGCCCAGGAGGATTTTCTCAGTTTGGATATTGTTAATTTGGTTTTATCAATATTAAAGGTTAATTTGTTAGCAGTTAGCCAAAGATGGATTTTCTCTAGTTCAGTATTCAGTGTCATTCTGAATAAGAGAGTTAGGACTGGAGAAAATGAAGGTTGTCTCATCGGCAAATAAGATTGGTTTGAGGTGTTGAGAGGCATTTGGAAGGTCATAAATGATAATAATAATAATAATAATAATAATAATAATAATAATAATAATAATAATAATAATAATAATAATAATAATAATAATTTATTTGCAAGAAAGTACAATGGATTGGTGACTTGGACCTGTCTGCAGACAGTCACTGAGTCTGGTTGCTTAGTTATTCTCTCTAGTGCTGCAGTTAAATACTGCTCTTAAAGGAGTGGTCAAAGATTGTTTGGACACAGCATGATGTGGCAAGTAGTGACCTTCCTAGGTGTTATCCACGGTAACTAACTCGATAAAGTTGTTAACAAGTTGCTGTATTATGACTTTCTGATACTGCTTCAATTAATGATTTCAATTAATCAACTGCCAATTAATGCACAATTATATTCTACCCACTTCAAGACTCCGAACCAATATAGAAGCATCAAGAGGAAGTATGGGCCAATAGGCCCTCTGCAGTTAATTCCATTCTTATGTTCTCATATCCAATTAATACCAATAGTTTCGTGTTTTGTCTTGTGTTTGTCACAAGTTTGTTCACTTCATCCAAAACTGTTGCACTATATCACCTCACCCAAATGCGAGTATAAGTATGACGGATTTGCTGACTCTGTTCAATGTTTACAGGTTACAGTTGTGTGTAAACTAAAGTCTTTGAAAATGTAATAAGTTATTATGAAACACGTTCAAGAGTCGCATCAGGCAAGAAATAAAAATGAATTTTGGAGAACTGAATTTTCAATTACCATCGACAGTAAAAAGAAACATAAGAAATATTGAGAAAATTCGTGTTAGAATTATTAATCTTACCTTTTCGGTCATATTTAACAACATCTATATATAAATATCTTTCCTCTAACCACTCAATTAGGTCCGGAAAGCAGAATAACTCACAGACAGGTAGACTTGTTCTTCAGGCTATCTGGGGTCATAATGCTTAGTTATACAGTTATGGTGAACAAAACATGTTGAAACTTATGCAGGCGATGAGTCACAATAACGTGGCTGAAGTATGTTGACCAGACCACACACTAGATATTGAAGGGACGACGATGTTTCAGTCCGTCCTGGACCATTCTCAAGTCGATTGGTCCAGGACGGACCGAAACGTCGTCGTCCCTTCAATATCTAGTGTGTGGTCTGGTCAACATGTTGAAACTTATATATAACATATGTATAGTGTAATAAAACCACCAACAGTATTGTGGAAGGAAGAATGTTGGCGAGTTAGGTGTTGAAGGAGTGAAGCAGGGCTGGCTGGGTTTGGCAGCCCACTCCTATTTTTGGGGGGCTCACCATACCAACTTAGTAATTTGTTATGGTGAACACTTACATAGATAGGTATATACAATGTGTGTATATTGTATAAAAACAACAAAAACACTATGACTAAGTCATTTTCAAAGACTAAGTCTTTGAAAATGTAATAAGTTTTACGAAACGCGCTCGTGTCGCGTCAGACTAGAAATAAAAATGAATTTTGGAGAATTGATTTTTGATTTACCTCCAACAGTGAAAAGAAATGTACGAAAGATTGAGAAAATTCATGTTAGAATTATTAATCTTACTTTTTCGGTCATATTTAATAATATATATATATATATATATATATATATATATATATATATATATATATATATATATATATATATATATATATATATTATTAAATATGACCGAAAAAGTAAGATTAATAATTCTAACACGAATTTTCTCAATCTTTCGTACATTATGCTTCACTGTTGGAGGTAAATCAAAAATCACTTCTCCAAAATTCATTTTTATTTCTAGTCTGACGCGACACGGGCGCGTTTCGTAAAACTTATTACATTTTCAAAGACTTCACAAATACACAACTGATTAGAACTTACGTATCTCTGCTATTATATCTACATTTGAGTGAGGTGGGAGGGATGATGTGGCATATAGTGATGTGGCATTAACACAAGACAGAACATGAGGGGATATTAATAGGGTATTAAAAGTATCAACACAAGACAGAACAGAAACAATGGGTATTGAATAGAAGTGTTTGTAGAAAGCCTATTGGTCCATATTTCTTGATGCTTCTATATTGGAGCGGAGTCTTGAGGTGGGTAGAATATAGTTGTGCAATAATTGGCTGTTGATTGCTGGTGTTGACTTCTTGATGTGTAGTGCCTCGCAAACGTCAAGCCGCCTGCTATCGCTGTATCTATCGATGATTTCTGTGTTGTTTACTAGGATTTCTCTGGCGATGGCTTGGTTATGGGAAGAGATTATATGTTCCTTAATGGAGCCCTGTTGCTTATGCATCGTTAAACGCCTAGAAAGAGATGTTGTTGTCTTGCCTATATACTGGGTTTTTTGGAGCTTACAGTCCCCAAGTGGGCATTTGAAGGCATAGACGACGTTAGTCTCTTTTAAAGCGTTCTGTTTTGTGTCTGGAGAGTTTCTCATGAGTAGGCTGGCCGTTTTTCTGGTTTTATAGTAAATCGTCAGTTGTATCCTCTGATTTTTGTCTGTAGGGATAACGTTTCTATTAACAATATCTTTCAGGACCCTTTCCTCCGTTTTATGAGCTGTGGAAAAGAAGTTCCTGTAAAATAGTCTAATAGGGGGTATAGGTGTTGTGTTAGTTGTCTCTTCAGAGGTTGCATGGCTTTTCACTTTCCTTCTTATGATGTCTTCGATGAAACCATTGGAGAAGCCGTTATTGACTAGAACCTGCCTTACCCTACAGAGTTCTTCGTCGACTTGCTTCCATTCTGAGCTGTGGCTGAGAGCACGGTCGACGTATGCGTTAACAACACTCCTCTTGTACCTGTCAGGGCAGTCGCTGTTGGCATTTAGGCACATTCCTATGTTTGTTTCCTTAGTGTAGACTGCAGTGTGGAAACCTCCGCCCTTTTCCATGACTGTTACATCTAGAAAAGGCAGCTTCCCATCCTTTTCCGTCTCGTAAGTGAAACGCAGCACGGAACTCTGCTCAAATGCCTCCTTCAGCTCCTGCAGATGTCTGACATCAGGTACCTGTGTAAAAATGTCGTCAACATACCTGCAGTATATGGCCGGTTTCAAGTTCATGTCGAACTCTGAAGAGTTCTTCAGTTCAACTCTGAAGAGTTCAACAGCTCTCTGAAGAGTTCTCTTAACAACATCTGTGTTCTCACAGATGTCTCACAAGAGTTCTCTTCAGAGAGAACCTCTGAAGAGACAACTAACACAACACCTATACCCCCTATTAGACTATTTTACAGGAACTTCTTTTCTACAGCTCATAAAACGGAGGAAAGGGTCCTGAAAGATATTGTTAATAGAAACGTTATCCCTACAGACAAAAATCAGAGGATACAACTGACGATTTACTATAAAACCAGAAAAACGGCCAGCCTACTCATGAGAAACTCTCCAGACACAAAACAGAACGCTTTAAAAGAGACTAACGTCGTCTATGCCTTCAAATGCCCACTTGGGGACTGTAAGCTCCAAAAAAACCCAGTATATAGGCAAGACAACAACATCTCTTTCTAGGCGTTTAACGATGCATAAGCAACAGGGCTCCATTAAGGAACATATAATCTCTTCCCATAACCAAACCATCGCCAGAGAAATCCTAGTAAACAACACAGAAATCATCGATAGATACAGCGATAGCAGGCGGCTTGACGTTTGCGAGGCACTACACATCAAGAAGTCAACACCAGCAATCAACAGCCAATTATTGCACAACTATATTCTACCCACCTCAAGACTCTGCTCCAATATAGAAGCATCAAGAAATATGGACCAATAGGCTTTCTACAAACACTTCTATTCAATACCCATTGTTTCTGTTCTGTCTTGTGTTGATACTTTTAATACCCTATTAATATCCCCTCATGTTCTGTCTTGTGTTAATGCCACATCACTATATGCCACATCATCCCTCCCACCTCACTCAAATGTAGATATAATAGCAGAGATACGTAAGTTCTAATCAGTTGTGTATTTGTGAAGTCTTTGAAAATGTAATAAGTTTTACGAAACGCGCCCGTGTCGCGTCAGACTAGAAATAAAAATGAATTTTGGAGAAGTGATTTTTGATTTACCTCCAACAGTGAAGCGTAATGTACGAAAGATTGAGAAAATTCGTGTTAGAATTATTAATCTTACTTTTTCGGTCATATTTAATAATATATGTCTACAGGAAAGACTGCTACCAATATATATATATATATATATATATATATATATATATATATATATATATATATATATATATATATATATATATATATATACTTGCCTAATAATCACAAGCTGAAGTTTAAAAAAAAATCAACCCACCAGGTTGATTATATGTTCCTTAATGGAGCCCTGTTGCTTATGCATCGTTAAACGCCTAGAAAGAGATGTTGTTGTCTTGCCTATATACTGGGTTTTTTGGAGCTTACAGTCCCCAAGTGGGCATTTGAAGGCATAGACGACGTTGGTCTCTTTTAAAGCGTTCTGCTTTGTGTCTGGAGAGTTTCTCATGAGTAGGCTGGCCGTTTTTCTGGTTTTATAGTAAATCGTCAGTTGTATCCTCTGATTTTTGTCTGTAGGAATAACATTTCTATTAACAATATCTTTCAGGACCCTTTCCTCCGTTTTATGAGCTGTGGAAAAGAAGTTCCTGTAAAATAGTCTAATAGGGGGTATAGGTGTTGTGTTAGTTGTCTCTTCAGAGGTTGCATGGCGTTTCACTTTCCTTCTTATGATGTCTTCTACGAAACCATTGCAGAAGCCGTTGTTGACTAAGACCTGCCTTACCCTACAGAGTTCTTCGTCGACTTGCTTCCATTCTGAGCAGTGGCTGAGAGCACTGTCGACATATGCGTTAACAACACTCCTTTCGTACCTGTCTGGGCAGTCGCTGTTGGCATTTAGGCACATTCCTATGTTCGTTTCCTTAGTGTAGACTGCAGTGTGGAAACCTCTGCTCTTTTCCATGACTGTTACATCTAGAAAGGGCAGCTTCCCATCCTTTTCCATCTCGTAAGTGAAACGCAGCACGGAACTCTGCTCAAACCCCTCCTTCAGCTCCTGCAGATGTCTGACATCAGGTACCTGTGTAAAAATGTCGTCAACATACCTGCAGTATATGGCCGGTTTCAAGTTCATGTCGACTAGGACTTTTTGCTCGATGGTACCCATGTAGAAGTTTGCAAACAGGACACCTAGGGGAGAACCCATGGCGACCCCATCTACTTGCTTATACATGTGCCCATCCGGGCTCAAGAAGGGTGCCTCTTTAGTACAAGCTTGGAGTAGTTTCCTTAGAATATTTTCTGGTAAGTAAAGAGGAGTACAGGCTGGATCACGATACACTCTGTCGGCTATCATCCCGATTGTCTCGTCCACAGGTACATTGTTGACCAGTGATTCTACGTCCAACAAGGCTCTTATCCCTGTGGCCCGTGTGCCCCGCAGTAAGTCAACAAATTCCTTTGGAGACTTCAGGCTGAAGGCGCAAGGGACATAAGGAGCCAGCAGGCCGTTGAGTCGCTTCGCCAGTCTGTACGTAGGTTTGGGTATCTGGCTAATGATTGGCCAAAGTGGGTTTCCAGGCTTGTGTGTCTTGACATTTCCATACGCATATCCAGGTTTATATTCCCCAATAATCTTTGGCAGGTGGAGTCCGGATTTTTTGGCGTTCACAGTTTCGATCAGTTTGTTGACCTTTGCTTTTCATTCGGCTGTAGTGTCCTTCGTTACCCTTTGGAATTTAGTTTGGTCAGAGAGTATGAGGTTCATTTTCGCCAGATATTCGTCTTTTTTAAGAATGACGTATATTGGCGACTTGTCGCCTCTCCTGACAACTATCTCCTTGTTCTCACGAAGGCTTTTAGCTGCCGCTTGGAGCTCGGGGGACAGTATGGTGCTTCTGGAATTGCCTCGATTCTTTCCTCCTTCTGCAATAAGTTCTGCTTGCAAGGTGTCTTTGGTAGTGACCTTCTTTTGTGTCTCGAGGTCGAATATGTCGTCCAACAGGATTTCCAACTCCACTTTCCGGGTCATCTCACTCGGTCTGGACATAACGTGACAGTTTATACCCAGATTTAGGTGAGTGATTTGGTCCCCAGTGAGGTTGATTCCTGCAAGGTTCAGGAAGCTATCTCTTGGTCGTGGAATTGCCAAAGGTCCTCCATATAACGTTGTTAGTTTCTTGATAATCCCTGTTTCAGTGCTGAGGTGATGTCGGTCTGTGAGGATGTCGAGGTGTTGTTCAATGCGGGTACGGAGACTTTCGTCAATGTTGCTATTTCTCCATTCGTTTGTAGCATGAAGTAGTTGCGTTTTGTTGTCTTTGATTTCATTTTCCGCCTTGTATATCTGATCACAAATCAGATCCTGGCGATATTTTATCGTGAAGGCTTGATTCCTTGCTGCTGGGTCGTGCGTTTTAATATTAGTATATTTTGGGAGCAGTCTTTCCTCCAGTCAAACCATCGCCAGAGAAATCCTAGTAAACAACACAGAAATCATCGATAGATACAGCGATAGCAGGCGGCTTGATGTTTGCGAGGCACTACACATTAAAAAGTCAACACCAGCAATCAACAGCCAATTAATGCACAACTATATTCTACCCACCTCAAGACTCCGCTCCAATATAGAAGCATCAAGATATATGGACCAATAGGCTTTCTACAATCACTTCCATTCAATACCCATTGTTTCGTGTTCTGTCTTGTGTTGATGAAATTAATACCCTATTAATGCCACCTCACCCCATCCACCTCACTCAAATGTTGATTTAAACAAATCGGAGATGTGTAAGTTCTATTCAGTTGTGTATGTAAAGTCTTTGGAAATGTAATAAGTTTTACGAAACGCGCTCAAGTGTCGTGTCAGACTAGAAATAAAAATGAATTTTGGAGAATTGATTTTTGAATTACCACCAACAGTGAAAAGAAATGTACGAAAGATAGAGAAAATTCGTGTTAGAATTATTAATCTTACTTTTTCGGTCATATTTAAAAATATATGTCTACAGGAAAGACTGCTTCCAAAATATACTAATATATATATATATATATATATATATATATATATATATATATATATATATATATATATATATATATATATATATATATATATATATATATATATATATATATATATATATATATATATATATATATATATATATATATATATATATATATATATAAGTTCCAAAGGGTAACGAAGGACACTACAGCCGAATTAAAAGCAAAGGTCAACAAACTGATCGAAACTGTGAACGCCAAGAAATCCGGACTCCACCTGCCAAAGATCATTGGGGAATATAAACCTGGATATGCGTATGGAAATGTCAAGACACACAAGCCTGGAAACCCACTTCGGCCAATCATTAGCCAGATACCCACACCCACGTACAGACTGGCGAAGCGACTCAACGGCCTGCTGACTCCTTATGTTCCTTGCGCCTTCAGCCTGAAGTCTCCAAAGGAATTTGTGGACTTACTGCGGGGCACACGGGCCACAGGGATAAGAGCCTCGTTGGACGTAGAATCGCTGTTTACCAACGTACCTGTGGACGAGACAATCGGAATGATAGCCGACAGAGTGTATCGTGATCCAGCCTGTACTCCTCTTGACATGCCAGAAAGTATTCTGAGGAAACTACTCCAAGCTTGTACTAAAGAGGCACCCTTCTTGAGCCCGGATGGGCACATGTATAAGCAAGTAGATGGGGTCGCCATGGGTTCTCCCCTAGGTGTCCTGTTTGCAAACTTCTACATGGGTACCATAGAGCAAAAAGTCTTAGTCGACATGAACTTGAAACCGGCCATATACTGCAGGTATGTTGACGACATTTTTACACAGGTACCTGATGTCAGACATCTGCAGGAGCTGAAGGAGGCATTTGAGCAGAGTTCCGTGCTGCGTTTCACTTACGAGACGGAAAAGGATGGGAAGCTGCCTTTTCTAGATGTAACAGTCATGGAAAAGGGCGGAGGTTTCCACACTGCAGTCTACACTAAGGAAACAAACATAGGAATGTGCCTAAATGCAAACAGCGACTGCCCTGACAGGTACAAGAGGAGTGTTGTTAACGCATACGTCGACCGTGCTCTCAGCCACAGCTCAGAATGGAAGCAAGTCGACGAAGAACTCTGTAGGGTAAGGCAGGTCCTAGTCAATAACGGCTTCTCCAATGGTTTCATCGAAGACATCATAAGAAGGAAAGTGAAAAGCCATACAACCTCTGAAGAGACAACTAACACAACACCTATACCCCCTATTAGACTATTTTACAGGAACTTCTTTTCCACAGCTCATAAAACGGAGGAAAGGGTCCTGAAAGATATTGTTAATAGAAACGTTATCCCTACAGACAAAAATCAGAGGATACAACTGACGATTTACTATAAAACCAGAAAAACGGCCAGCCTACTCATGAGAAACTCTCCAGACACAAAACAGAACGCTTTAAAAGAGACTAACGTCGTCTATGCCTTCAAATGCCCACTTGGGGACTGTAAGCTCCAAAAAAACCCAGTATATAGGCAAGACAACAACATCTCTTTCTAGGCGTTTAACGATGCATAAGCAACAGGGCTCCATTAAGGAACATATAATCTCTTCCCATAACCAAACCATCGCCAGAGAAATCCTAGTAAACAACACAGAAATCATCGATAGATACAGCGATAGCAGGCGGCTTGACGTTTGCGAGGCACTACACATCAAGAAGTCAACACCAGCAATCAACAGCCAATTATTGCACAACTATATTCTACCCACCTCAAGACTCTGCTCCAATATAGAAGCATCAAGAAATATGGACCAATAGGCTTTCTACAAACACTTCTATTCAATACCCATTGTTTCTGTTCTGTCTTGTGTTGATACTTTTAATACCCTATTAATATCCCCTCATGTTCTGTCTTGTGTTAATGCCACATCACTATATGCCACATCATCCCTCCCACCTCACTCAAATGTAGATATAATAGCAGAGATACGTAAGTTCTAATCAGTTGTGTATTTGTGAAGTCTTTGAAAATGTAATAAGTTTTACGAAACGCGCCCGTGTCGCGTCAGACTAGAAATAAAAATGAATTTTGGAGAAGTGATTTTTGATTTACCTCCAACAGTGAAGCGTAATGTACGAAAGATTGAGAAAATTCGTGTTAGAATTATTAATCTTACTTTTTCGGTCATATTTAATAATATATGTCTACAGGAAAGACTGCTACCAATATATATATATATATATATATATATATATATATATATATATATATATATATATATATATATATATATATATATATATATATACTTGCCTAATAATCACAAGCTGAAGTTTAAAAAAAAATCAACCCACCAGGTTGATTATATGTTCCTTAATGGAGCCCTGTTGCTTATGCATCGTTAAACGCCTAGAAAGAGATGTTGTTGTCTTGCCTATATACTGGGTTTTTTGGAGCTTACAGTCCCCAAGTGGGCATTTGAAGGCATAGACGACGTTGGTCTCTTTTAAAGCGTTCTGCTTTGTGTCTGGAGAGTTTCTCATGAGTAGGCTGGCCGTTTTTCTGGTTTTATAGTAAATCGTCAGTTGTATCCTCTGATTTTTGTCTGTAGGAATAACATTTCTATTAACAATATCTTTCAGGACCCTTTCCTCCGTTTTATGAGCTGTGGAAAAGAAGTTCCTGTAAAATAGTCTAATAGGGGGTATAGGTGTTGTGTTAGTTGTCTCTTCAGAGGTTGCATGGCGTTTCACTTTCCTTCTTATGATGTCTTCTACGAAACCATTGCAGAAGCCGTTGTTGACTAAGACCTGCCTTACCCTACAGAGTTCTTCGTCGACTTGCTTCCATTCTGAGCAGTGGCTGAGAGCACTGTCGACATATGCGTTAACAACACTCCTTTCGTACCTGTCTGGGCAGTCGCTGTTGGCATTTAGGCACATTCCTATGTTCGTTTCCTTAGTGTAGACTGCAGTGTGGAAACCTCTGCTCTTTTCCATGACTGTTACATCTAGAAAGGGCAGCTTCCCATCCTTTTCCATCTCGTAAGTGAAACGCAGCACGGAACTCTGCTCAAACCCCTCCTTCAGCTCCTGCAGATGTCTGACATCAGGTACCTGTGTAAAAATGTCGTCAACATACCTGCAGTATATGGCCGGTTTCAAGTTCATGTCGACTAGGACTTTTTGCTCGATGGTACCCATGTAGAAGTTTGCAAACAGGACACCTAGGGGAGAACCCATGGCGACCCCATCTACTTGCTTATACATGTGCCCATCCGGGCTCAAGAAGGGTGCCTCTTTAGTACAAGCTTGGAGTAGTTTCCTTAGAATATTTTCTGGTAAGTAAAGAGGAGTACAGGCTGGATCACGATACACTCTGTCGGCTATCATCCCGATTGTCTCGTCCACAGGTACATTGTTGACCAGTGATTCTACGTCCAACAAGGCTCTTATCCCTGTGGCCCGTGTGCCCCGCAGTAAGTCAACAAATTCCTTTGGAGACTTCAGGCTGAAGGCGCAAGGGACATAAGGAGCCAGCAGGCCGTTGAGTCGCTTCGCCAGTCTGTACGTAGGTTTGGGTATCTGGCTAATGATTGGCCAAAGTGGGTTTCCAGGCTTGTGTGTCTTGACATTTCCATACGCATATCCAGGTTTATATTCCCCAATAATCTTTGGCAGGTGGAGTCCGGATTTTTTGGCGTTCACAGTTTCGATCAGTTTGTTGACCTTTGCTTTTCATTCGGCTGTAGTGTCCTTCGTTACCCTTTGGAATTTAGTTTGGTCAGAGAGTATGAGGTTCATTTTCGCCAGATATTCGTCTTTTTTAAGAATGACGTATATTGGCGACTTGTCGCCTCTCCTGACAACTATCTCCTTGTTCTCACGAAGGCTTTTAGCTGCCGCTTGGAGCTCGGGGGACAGTATGGTGCTTCTGGAATTGCCTCGATTCTTTCCTCCTTCTGCAATAAGTTCTGCTTGCAAGGTGTCTTTGGTAGTGACCTTCTTTTGTGTCTCGAGGTCGAATATGTCGTCCAACAGGATTTCCAACTCCACTTTCCGGGTCATCTCACTCGGTCTGGACATAACGTGACAGTTTATACCCAGATTTAGGTGAGTGATTTGGTCCCCAGTGAGGTTGATTCCTGCAAGGTTCAGGAAGCTATCTCTTGGTCGTGGAATTGCCAAAGGTCCTCCATATAACGTTGTTAGTTTCTTGATAATCCCTGTTTCAGTGCTGAGGTGATGTCGGTCTGTGAGGATGTCGAGGTGTTGTTCAATGCGGGTACGGAGACTTTCGTCAATGTTGCTATTTCTCCATTCGTTTGTAGCATGAAGTAGTTGCGTTTTGTTGTCTTTGATTTCATTTTCCGCCTTGTATATCTGATCACAAATCAGATCCTGGCGATATTTTATCGTGAAGGCTTGATTCCTTGCTGCTGGGTCGTGCGTTTTAATATTAGTATATTTTGGGAGCAGTCTTTCCTCCAGTCAAACCATCGCCAGAGAAATCCTAGTAAACAACACAGAAATCATCGATAGATACAGCGATAGCAGGCGGCTTGATGTTTGCGAGGCACTACACATTAAAAAGTCAACACCAGCAATCAACAGCCAATTAATGCACAACTATATTCTACCCACCTCAAGACTCCGCTCCAATATAGAAGCATCAAGATATATGGACCAATAGGCTTTCTACAATCACTTCCATTCAATACCCATTGTTTCGTGTTCTGTCTTGTGTTGATGAAATTAATACCCTATTAATGCCACCTCACCCCATCCACCTCACTCAAATGTTGATTTAAACAAATCGGAGATGTGTAAGTTCTATTCAGTTGTGTATGTAAAGTCTTTGGAAATGTAATAAGTTTTACGAAACGCGCTCAAGTGTCGTGTCAGACTAGAAATAAAAATGAATTTTGGAGAATTGATTTTTGAATTACCACCAACAGTGAAAAGAAATGTACGAAAGATAGAGAAAATTCGTGTTAGAATTATTAATCTTACTTTTTCGGTCATATTTAAAAATATATGTCTACAGGAAAGACTGCTTCCAAAATATACTAATATATATATATATATATATATATATATATATATATATATATATATATATATATATATATATATATATATATATATATATATATATATATATATATATATATATATATATATATATATATATATATATATATAAGTTCCAAAGGGTAACGAAGGACACTACAGCCGAATTAAAAGCAAAGGTCAACAAACTGATCGAAACTGTGAACGCCAAGAAATCCGGACTCCACCTGCCAAAGATCATTGGGGAATATAAACCTGGATATGCGTATGGAAATGTCAAGACACACAAGCCTGGAAACCCACTTCGGCCAATCATTAGCCAGATACCCACACCCACGTACAGACTGGTGAAGCGACTCAACGGCCTGCTGACTCCTTATGTTCCTTGCGCCTTCAGCCTGAAGTCTCCAAAGGAATTTGTGGACTTACTGCGGGGCACACGGGCCACAGGGATAAGAGCCTCGTTGGACGTAGAATCGCTGTTTACCAACGTACCTGTGGACGAGACAATCGGAATGATAGCCGACAGAGTGTATCGTGATCCAGCCTGTACTCCTCTTGACATGCCAGAAAGTATTCTGAGGAAACTACTCCAAGCTTGTACTAAAGAGGCACCCTTCTTGAGCCCGGATGGGCACATGTATAAGCAAGTAGATGGGGTCGCCATGGGTTCTCCCCTAGGTGTCCTGTTTGCAAACTTCTACATGGGTACCATAGAGCAAAAAGTCTTAGTCGACATGAACTTGAAACCGGCCATATACTGCAGGTATGTTGACGACATTTTTACACAGGTACCTGATGTCAGACATCTGCAGGAGCTGAAGGAGGCATTTGAGCAGAGTTCCGTGCTGCGTTTCACTTACGAGACGGAAAAGGATGGGAAGCTGCCTTTTCTAGATGTAACAGTCATGGAAAAGGGCGGAGGTTTCCACACTGCAGTCTACACTAAGGAAACAAACATAGGAATGTGCCTAAATGCAAACAGCGACTGCCCTGACAGGTACAAGAGGAGTGTTGTTAACGCATACGTCGACCGTGCTCTCAGCCACAGCTCAGAATGGAAGCAAGTCGACGAAGAACTCTGTAGGGTAAGGCAGGTCCTAGTCAATAACGGCTTCTCCAATGGTTTCATCGAAGACATCATAAGAAGGAAAGTGAAAAGCCATACAACCTCTGAAGAGACAACTAACACAACACCTATACCCCCTATTAGACTATTTTACAGGAACTTCTTTTCCACAGCTCATAAAACGGAGGAAAGGGTCCTGAAAGATATTGTTAATAGAAACGTTATCCCTACAGACAAAAATCAGAGGATACAACTGACGATTTACTATAAAACCAGAAAAACGGCCAGCCTACTCATGAGAAACTCTCCAGACACAAAACAGAACGCTTTAAAAGAGACTAACGTCGTCTATGCCTTCAAATGCCCACTTGGGGACTGTAAGCTCCAAAAAAACCAGTATATAGGCAAGACAACAACATCTCTTTCTAGGCGTTTAACGATGCATAAGCAACAGGGCTCCATTAAGGAACATATAATCTCTTCCCATAACCAAACCATCGCCAGAGAAATCCTAGTAAACAACACAGAAATCATCGATAGATACAGCGATAGCAGGCGACTTGACGTTTGCGAGGCACTACACATCAAGAAGTCAACACCAGCAATCAACAGCCAATTATTGCACAACTATATTCTACCCACCTCAAGACTCCGCTCCAATATAGAAGCATCAAGAAATATGGACCAATAGGCTTTCTACAAACACTTCTATTCAATACCCATTGTTTCTGTTCTGTCTTGTGTTGATACTTTTAATACCCTATTAATATCCCCTCTTGTTCTGTCTTGTGTTAATGCCACATCACCCCTCCCACCTCACTCAAATGTAGATATAAAATCAGAGATACGTAAGTTCTAATCAGTTGTGTATTTGTGAAGTCTTTGAAAATGTAATAAGTTTTACGAAACGCGCCTGTGTCGCGTCAGACTAGAAATAAAAATGAATTTTGGAGAAGTGATTTTTTATTTACCTCCAACAGTGAAGCGTAATGTACGAAAGATTGAGAAAATTCGTGTTAGAATTATTAATCTTACTTTTTCGGTCATATTTAATAATATATATATATATATATATATATATATATATATATATATATATATATATATATATATATATATATATATATATATATATATATATATATATGTATATATATATGTCGCTTAGATTTGAGGGAGGGAGGGGGAGGGGATTGAGGGGAGGGGACGGAGGGGAGGGAGAGGGAGAGGCCTAGGGGACGGACGTGTGGCGGAGGAGCTGCTGCCTTCTCAGCCAATACCCTGAGACATCTTGGCCTCACCGTACCAAGACTCAACCATATTCACCGTGAATACACCAAGCAGACGTGGAAGTGGCCGGAAGTGCCTACTGTGTACCATCTATGTGAAAACTTATCAAATCAGGTGGGTTGGCAGTGTGGAGTCATGGAGGCTGGAGTGAGGGGCCAGGATGGACCCTGCAGGCCTCCCTTAGTGAGGGGAGGTGGGGGGGTGAGTGAGGGGTGTTGTGTGGTCAGGAGAGAGAGGTGGGGGTTGCGCGTGTGCCAAATAGTGTTTTGTGTTTCTCTTTTTTGAAAGTTTTGTTGAACAAGTTACGTTGTCAGCGATAATTGGCGCAACATATCTATCATATTGTTAGTACATCACACGTGCAGTGAGTCAGATTACAAGTGTGTGATTCATTCATTATTGTGCAGTGATATACGGGGGAATTATACCAGTGTTAGTGTCGCCCTGACCCCCGCCCCCACCCAGCGCCCAGGCCGGGAAGTACCTGCTCTCCCCCTCCTACCCACCCCACCACGTCTCCTCCCAACCCACGAGGCCACCTTGCCACCCGCCCATAGAAGCCGGGAGGCTCCCATGTGTGTCTACGCCACCCACCCACCCAATGTATACCCACATATTGTGTAGTGGGTGTATACCCACACTTTGTATAGAGGTGGTATATGTATTACCACTCATCTGAGTAGTAAGTGCCACGGCCAGCTGATCATCCCCCCAGCCTCCAACCGCCGCCCACCCTCCAGTCTCCACCCGCCGTCCACCTTCCCGCCCAGCACCCGCCCAGCGCCCGCCCAGCGCCCGCCCATGTCGCAGCTCTCAACAGATAGCCAGGCTTCTCCAAGCCAAGATGAGCCATCAAGCAGGGATAGACACGGTAGATGTCAGACGTGTGACAGGGTATGCTATATCTGGTTGAGAGACGATAATGTGCGCTTTCATTCCAACAACGGAGCCAGGTGTTTGGGTTCTGGGCGCCCTCCCAGGGAGAACACCAATCAACAGCCCACACCGCCCGTAAGGCAAAACACCTCCCAGACCTTCATTCCCATAGAAAATTTATTAGAAGCTATCAAAGCAACATCGGCCAGAACCTTGCAACACATCCCTAAAGCAGCCCGCCCCCATGCAGCAGCCAAATTATCTGCCCTCCTGAGAAAGGTCAACGACTCTCCTGGAACGACCCAAGCATGGCACAACCTCCTAATGTTTGGTAACATATGTCTAGCCACCCCTGCAAGGAGAGACAAAACCTTAGCTGCCTCAGTCATCAAAGCTATAAATGATTTTCCCAGGGAGGACAACCAGGTGCGCCTTCCCACTCGCGCGAGAAACACCCACGGCAGGAAGAGCAACACTGGCATATCCGAGACATCAAAAGTCAGAACATCAGTCACCAAGAAAATAGAAGAAGGAAACACTATTGGCGCAATACGAGTCATCACCAGTGAGGACTCAATTGCCGACAGAGATGCCGCAACAGCTCAAGCCCTAAGGGAGAAACACCCACCCAGGGCTCCGCGTGAGGACGACATTGTACAAGTAGGGGTTACCGGAGCAGAACCTCTCTGGGTGGCTCAATCTGTGGTCCATAAAGCAGCCATGTCCTTCCCTACAGGATCAGCAGGTGGGTTCACAGGACTAAAACCCAACCACCTCAACCAAATGCTCAACCCTGCACTGGGTGACATTGCAAAGAACCTCTTGGTGGAACTAACCAGATTCACAAACACATGTCTAGCTGGCAACATACCAGCGTCCCTAAGACCTATCTTTTTTGGAACATCTCTCTGTGCTCTAAAGAAAAAGGATGGAGGGATCAGGCCAATAGCTGTGGGCAATTCTCTCCGGCGTCTCGTCGCAAAGGCAGCTGCAAGAACAGTTAATGATGCAGCGGCCAACATGCTGAAGCCAAAACAGCTCGGGTTTGGCATTCCACAAGGGTGTGAGGCGGCAGCCCATGCAGCTCGAGCCTTCATTGCCAACATCACAGACGAAAAGGCCCTTATCAAGCTAGATTTCAAAAATTCCTTCAATTTGGTGCGGAGGGATGCTGTACTCCGTGCGGTTCATAGTCATTTCCCTTCCCTCTACCCTTTTGTACATTCATGCTACAGTATGGATCTTAAGCTACTTTTTGGCGAACATGAAATTGACTCGCGAGAAGGCGTCCAACAGGGTGACCCCCTTGCTCCTCTCCTTTTCTGCTTAGTCATCAAACAAGTCACAGAGGTCCTGTCCAGCGAGCTTAACATCTGGTTCTTGGATGATGGTACCCTAGCTGGTTCCCAAGAATCCCTCCTGGAGGACATCAGAAAAATCCAGGAGCAAGGTGCAGTTTTAGGCCTCACCCTGAACCCTTCTAAATGTGAAATAATATGTTCCAACCAGGGCATCGTAGAGAGAATAGAGGGTCTTCTGCCAAATATCCATAAAACTAAACCTGAAGACAGCACACTCCTAGGAGCTCCCCTGGGGTTGAAAGCCATCGATGAGATCCTTGATAAGAAAATCGCCGACCTTAAGAGGATGGATGGGAGGATTGAGGATATTGATGCTCATGATGCACTCTACCTCATCACCAGATGTCTGTCCCTCCCCAGGTTAACCTACTTTCTGAGGTGTTCACCATCTTACAGTAGCCAAAAACTAAGTGAGTATGACCGGTTACTGAAATCAATGCTAGAAAAAGCCCTTAACCTCTCTCTCGATGACCTACAGTGGAAACAAGCCTCTCTTCCCGTAAGACTTGGGGGCCATGGAGTTCGAACAGCAACGCAAATCGCTGTTCCAGCCTTCCTGTCCTCCTTATCAGCATCCGACGACCTTGTGAAGGAAATTCTACATGCCCACTTACATCAGCTGGCAGGTGTACATGATCCCAATTTTACACGCTGTGCCACAGAGTGGGCCTCTCGTACAGGCCAATCACCTCAACCACCATCCCCAAAAGCCCAAAAGCAATCCAGCTGGGATGGCCCCATTGTAGACCAAGTTGCTGCAGAGTGCCTGGGTGCTGCAACAACACAACACGACATTGCTCGCCTCACACCAGTAGCAGCACCATATGCAGGGGATTTCCTGTTAGCAACCCCAATGTCGGCAACTGGCACGCGTCTCACACCACACGCCCTCCGAATTGCTGTGGCCCTCCGCCTTGCTGCCCCAATCCACACCAGATATAGGTGTATTTGCGGCGAGGTGGTGGCTGACAGGTACGGCCACCATGGCCTACTCTGCCAAAGCACAGGGGGATGGCACTCGAGGCACAGTGAAGTTAACGACATCATCAAGAGGAGCCTCACCACAGCTGGATGCCCAGCTGAAAGAGAGCCCCGTTACCTAACACCCCGTAACTCTGATGCTCTTATTGGTCGCCCGGATGGTATCACAGTGAACCCCTGGAAGAATGGCAAGCAGTTGGTATGGGACTACACGTGCGTATACACCTTGGCTAACACCTACATTAACCTCAGTGTTGCACAACCAGGTGGCGCTGCCACCCACAGGGAAGCAGCCAAATCCCGTAAGTATAGAGAACTGGATCACCACTACAATTTTGTCCCCATCACTTCTGAGATACTCGGCGCCTGGGGTAAAAGTGCTACCAGTTTTTTGAAGGAACTGGGTTCTAGGCTCATTGAAACAACAAGGGACCCAAGAGTTGCAAGCTTTCTTTTCCAGCGCCTCAGTGTGGCGATACAGAGGGGAAATGCGCACTGCATCCAGGGTTCCTGCCCGCCATCTGAGGAGCTGGAGGAACTCGACAACCTATGATAACCATCTTTGTTACCCATATGTAACTCCTTTTTTGTAACAAAGTTCAAATAAAGTAAATATATATGTGTACATACAAAAGAATGGGGGTGGTAGGAGAAGATAATATTAGTGTTCAGTGAGAAACCACAAGGTCTCCTCTGAATACTTTTTATTTTCTTCTCCGAGGCTATGGGTCCCCACATTGGCACCAGAGGTAGTACCCTATATATATATATATATATATATATATATATATATATATATATATATATATATATATATATATATATATATATATATATATATATATATATATATATATATATATATATATATATATACATATATATATATATATATATATACTTTATATATATATATATATATATATATATATATATATATATATATATATATATATATATATATATATATATATATATATTTGTATACTGGCAGCAGGTTTTCTTTCAAACATGTTTCATTGAATATGACCGCATATTCTGTATTTATTATTTTCTGGTTTAGGGCTTCTATCCCTCTAACTATTTTCTTAGCATCAGGGCTTAGTTGGAATAGGAGTTCTCCAAAACTCATTTTCGTACTTTTAAGGTGAAGAAAAGAAGTGATTTACTATAGAGTGTATTACACTTATTTATACAATTTGCACAACGTTTCGAACCTCCATGGTTCATTCTCAAGTGAACAGATCTTACAATGCTGGTTGATTTTATACCCGCACTGGGTCAGGTGATAATACAATAAAGGTGAAAACATGGGGGGATACATAAGGGATAAAAATGAGGGGAAACAGAGGTAACTGCAGAAGGCTTATTGGCCCATACGACGCAGCTCCTATCTAAACACAAAGATTAATCCAGTGTAATTGGCCTGTTATGTTGGACATTGTCTTCTGTGTTGGCATCGTTATGTTCTGGTCTTGTCCTTACTCTCATGGTGGGTAGAGTAAATAGTTCTGTGATTTGGGTGTTCATGGTAGGTTGTTCTTTTCTTATGTGAATTGCCTGAAGATTTGTAATCTTCTTGCATCTTGGGTTTTGTCTATTATGCAGGTATTCTTGTTCAACATTTTTCTTGTTAGAGTGATGTCATGGGCTTGTCTCATGTGATTCCAAGGGGCACCGGATTGAAGATGGCATGTCAAACGCCTCGTTAGCTTGGTCGACGTCATACCTATGTACTTAGATTGAAGGTTACATCCTTCGTGGGGGCAAGTGTACATGTATACTACGCTTGACTGCTGTAGAGGGTTCTCCGTCGGCTTCGAGTTGTTTTTGATAAGGAGTTCGGAAGTCTTCTTGGTTTTGTAGAATATTATCAGGTTTATGTTTTGGTTAGGAGTAGTGCTTTTTACTCCTTTACGGATTATTTCTTTCATTATTCTTTCCTCTTTTATATGTTCACTGTGCATGGTTGATTTGTAATATAACTTTATTGGAGGTGTTGTGGTTTCTGTTCTAGGTTCTGGATTATACCAACGGTCCAAGTGTCTTCTTATAGCAGCGTTTATTTCCGCGTTGCTATATCCGTTGTTCACCAATACCTAAGTTACTCTTTCAAACTCTCTACTCACGTTGCTCCATTCAGAGCAGTGGGTAAGCGCTCGACGAATATAAGCATGGAGAACACTGGCTTTGTATCTTTGGGGGCACTCACTTCTATCGTTCAGGCATAATCCTATGTTGGTGGGCTTGGTATATACGTTGGTGCTTAAAGAGGTTCCTGTTTTTGTTATTAGTACATCCAGGAATGGCAGACTGTTATTTTCACTATTTTCATGTGTATATCGGAGTACTGACTCTCTCTCTAGATGTCAATTAGGTCAATTTTTTTCGATGATGTCGAAAAAAGATGTCTTTTAGGTCAATTAGTTCATCTGAGTCTTTTACTATTACGAATATGTCATCTACATAACGGCAATATACAGTTGGTTTTTGTCTGCTACTGAAGACCCTGTCTTCGATGGTTCCCATATAAAAATTAGCAAATAAAACTCCTAAGGGGGAGCCCATTACTACTCCATCTATTTGTAAATACATGTTTCCTTGTGGACTGATGAAATGATGAAATGAGTTTGGGAGAACTCCTATTCCAACTAAGCCCTGATGCTAAGAAAATAGTTAGAGGGATAGAAGCCCTAAACCAGAAAATAATAAATACAGAATATGCGGTCATATTCAATGAAATATATATATATATATATATATATATATATATATATATATATATATATACATACATCATATTCTGTATTAAATAAATACAGAATATGCGGTCATATTCAATGAAATATATATATATATATATATATATATATATATATATATATATATATATATATATATATATATATATATATATATATATATATATATATATATATATACATACAAGGTAGTGTATAATAAAAGCACACTACCTTTCTTCGCGTTGAATGCTGTAATTGTTTTATTTACTTTCCGCTTAAGGTCTTCCACAGGGTTTCTCGTGATTCGTTGAAATTTGGTGACACCAAATTATTATTATTATAATAATAATAGGAGTTCGGAAGTCTTCTTGGTTTTGTAGAATATTATCAGGTTTATGTTTTGGTTAGAAGTAATGCTTTTTACTCCTTTACGGATTATTTCTTTCATTATGCTTTCCTCTTTTATATGTTCACTGTGCTTGGTTGATTTGTAATATAATTTTATTGGAGGTATTGTGGTTTCTGTTCTAGGTTCAGGATTATACCAACGGTCCAAGTGTCTTCTTATAGCAACGTTTATTTCCGCGTTGCTATATCCGTTGTTCACCAATACCTGAGTTACTCTTTCAAACTCTCTGCTCACGTAGCTCCATTCAGAGCAGTGGGTAAGCGCTCGACGAATATAGGCATTGAGAACACTTGCTTTGTATCTTTGGAGGAACTCATTTCTACTGTTCAGGCATAATCCTATGTTGGTGGGCTTAGTATATACGTTGGTGCTTAAAGAGGTTCCTGTTTTTGTTATTAGTACATCCAAGAATGGCAGACTGTTATTTTCACTTTTTTCATGTGTAAATCGGAGTACTGACTCTCTCTCTCTAGATGGCTTTTAGATCAATTAGTTCATTTGAGTCTTTTACTACTACGAATATGTCATCTACATAACGGCAAAATACAGTTGGTTTTTGTTTGCTACTGAAGACTGTCTTCGATGGTTCCCATATAAAAATTAGCAAATAAAACTCCTAAGGGGAAGCCCATTGCTTCTCCGTCTATTTGTAAATACATGTCTCCTTGTGGACTGATGAAAGGGGCTTCCTTTGTACATACTTCGAGAAGAGTCTTTAAGTGTGGCTCAGGTATGTCTAATTTGGGGGTGCTCTCGTCTCTGTATACTCTGTCCAGTATCATTCCTATGACTGTCGACTGGAACGTTGGTAAATAGGGATTTGACGTCCCGGGAAGGAACGATTCCATCGGGCTGAGTAGATTTGTTTATTTCTAGAAAATCTGCTGATGATTGTAGACTATACTTATTTGGAGTGTATGGAGTTAGGAGTTCATTGAGTCGTTTTGCCAGGTGATAAGTTGGAGTTGGTATTTGGCTGATTATAGGGCGAAGTGGGTTACCTGGTTTGTGTGTCTTAACATTGCCATAGGCATATCCTAAGCCATAGTCGCCTTGAAGTTTATTGAAATGCACACTACCTTTCTTCGCGTTGAATGCTGTAATTGTTTTATTTACTTTCCGCTTAAGGTCTTCCACAGGGTTTCTCGTGATTCGTTGAAATTTGGTGACACCAAATTATTATTATTATACACTACTTTTCTTCGCGTAAAAGCACAACTTGACCGAAAAAGTAAGATTAATAATTCTAACACGAATTTTCTCTATCTTTCTTACATTTCTTTTCACTGTTGATGGTAATTCAAAGATCAATTCTCCAAAATTCATTTTTATTTCTAGTCTGATGCGACACTTGAGCGCGTTTCGTAAAACTTATTACATTTTCAAAGACTTTAGTTTACAAACACACAACTGAAACTGAATAGAGCTTATATATCTTCGAGGTTTATATCTACATTTGGGTGAGGTGGATGAGGTGAAAAACGAACTTTCAACAATGGGTATTCAATGGGTATTAAATTCCAACACAAGACAGAACACGAAACAATGGGTATTGAACGGGTATTAAATTCAAACACAAGACAAAACACGAAACAATGGGTATAGAATGGAAGTAATTGTAGAAAGCCTATTGGTCCATATTTCTTGATGCTTCTATATTGGAGCGGAGTCTTGAAGTGGGTAGAATATAGTTGTGCATTAATTGGCTGTTGATTGCTGGTGTTGACTTCTTGATGTGTAGTGCCTCGCAGACGTCAAGCCGCCTGCTATCGCTGTATCTATCGATGATTTCTGTGTTGTTTGCTAAGATTTCTCTGGTGATGGTTTGTTTGTGGGAAGAGATTATATGTTCCTTATTGGAGCCCCGTTGTTTATGCATCGTTAAACGCCTGGAAAGAGATGTTGTTGTCTTGCCTATATACTGTTTTTTTTAGGCTTACAGTCCCCAAGAGGGCATTTGAAGGCATAGACGACGTTGGTCTCTTTTAAAGCGTTCTGCATTGTGTCTGGAGAGTTTCTCATGATTAGGCTGGCCGTTTTTCTGGTTTTATAGTAAATCGTCAGTTGTATCTTCTGATTTTTGTCTGTAGGGATAACGTTTCTACTGACAATATCTTTCAGGACCCTTTCCTCCGTTTTATGGGCTGTGGAAAAGAAGTTCCTGTAAAATAGTCTATTTGGGGGAATAGGTGTTGTGTTAGTTGTCACTTCAGAGGTTGCATGGCGTTTCACTTTCCTTCTTATGATGTCTTCCACGAAACCATTGGAGAAGCCGTTGTTGACTAGGACCTGCTTTACCCTACAGAGTTCTTCGTCGACTTGCTTCCATTCTGAGCTGTGGCTGA
>NC_091222.1:13473454-13490954 GCF_040958095.1 Procambarus clarkii
ATACTTTTCCCTTGCCGGATCCTTTGGAAATGTTGCAGATGGAAGTTTCATTGAATTGCATGTTCAATGACAATTTCAAAGCCCAAGTAGCAGTTCTTCCACCTGGTAGGAATGTTGCAGCTATTCTGGACTATGCAAGAGCTACGGTTATGCCATTTTGGGATCGATATGCTGCCAGAATCAATCAAATTATGAAGGTTTTACCAGTTCCTTCTGGCGCATCTAATATTTCTTTAAGCCCGTTAATGACAGTTTGAATTATTTTAATGTAAATGATTTTTCGCTCAAGCATTAGCTTAGTAACATTTGATTGCACATACGACAACAGATCACCCGTGTTGTAATTTCATTCACGACGCAATTCTACATCGAACGAAGCAGCAGAAGATCGATTAAGCGATGGCATTTCCAATTGATTCAGAATTTTGTTCACGATTTTTAAGCTCAAATCTTGAATCATTATCAACGCTTCGTTGTAGATTTTTGCTGTGAAATCCATATTCATATATGAATTTTCCTTCCGTATTTGACGGATAATATCTATACCCGTGTGAGACTTATATTTCTCCCATAACTCTGTTGGAGTTATGGGAGAAATATATGCTCTCCCATCTGTTGGAGACGAAGGAGAGCAGGCGGTCAATATGATTGCAAACAATGCACGAATTTGATTTGGATGTGACGTGTTGGACGCATATTAATGCATACATCCCAGTGTCGGACATTCTCCAATAAATTCAGAACTTGACACGCACTACATAGCCATCATAGCTGTCATAGCTGTTTGTTACACATTTGCAGCTGTGAAAAAACATGTTGTCTATTTTCTTGTTTTCAAAACAAAAACAAAAAATAATATTGAAATATTTATATTCAAATGCAGATCAATTGACACAGCTCAAATATATATATATATGTATATATATATATATATATATATATATATATATGTATATATATATATATATGTATATATATATATATATATATATATGTATATATATATATATATATATATATATATATATATATATATATATATATATATATATATATATATATATATATATATATATATATATATATATATATACCAGACACTAAGCTCCAGACACAAAGCTGAACGCTTTAAAATAGACCAACGTCGTCTATGCCTTCAAATGCCCACTTGGGGACAGTAAGCCTCAAAGAACTCAGTATATAGGCAAGACAACATCTCTTTCCAGGCGATTAACGATGCATAAGCTACAGGGCTCCATTAAGGAACATATAATCTCTTCCCACAACCAAACCATCACCAGAGAAGTCTTAACAAACATCATAGAAATCATCGATAGATACAGCGATAGCATGCGGCTTGACATTTGCGAGGCACTACACATCAAGAAGTCAACACCAGCAACAGCCAATTAATGCACAACTATATTTTACCCACTTGAAGACTCCACACCAATATAGAAGCATCAAGAAATATGGGCCAATAGGCCCTTTGCAGTTACCCTTCTTCCCTTTAACTTACCCAATATTATACCCATTGTTTCGTGTTCTGTCTTGTGTTGAAAGTTTGTTTTCACCTCATCCAAAATTGTTGTAACATATCACCTCACCCAAATGCAGGTATACAAGATAAAAGGTTAAGATAGGTTTAAATTATAGTATAGTAGAACTCTGTTAAGTGTTTCCAGGTTATAGTTGTGTGTATGTGTAAACTAAAGTCTTTGAAAATGTATTAAGTTATTATGAAACGCGTTCAAGTGTCGCGTCAGACTAGAAATAAAAATGAATTTTGGAGAATTGATTTTTCAATTACCATCGATAGTGAAAAGAAACAAAAGAAATATTGAGAAAATTCGTGTTAGAATTATTAATCTTACTTTTTCGGTCATATTTAATAATATATATATATATATATATATATATATATATATATATATATATATATATATATATATTATTAAATATGACCGAAAAAGTAAGATTAATAATTCTAACATGAATTTTCTCAATCTTTCGTACATTACGCTTCACTGTTGGAGGTAAATCAAAAATCACTTCTCCAAAATTCATTTTTATTTCTAGTCTGACGCGACACGGGCGCGTTTCGTAAAACTTATTACATTTTCAAAGACTTCACAAATACACAACTGATTAGAACGTATCTCTGATTTTATATTTACATTTGAGTGAGGTGGGAAGGGTGATGTGGCATTAACACAAGACAGAACAGGAGGGGATATTAATAGGGTATTAAAAGTATCAACACAAGACAGAACAGAAACAATGGGTAATGAATAGAAGTGTTTGTAGAAAGCCTATTGGTCCATATTTCTTGATGCTTCTATATTGGAGCGGAGTCTTGAGGTGGGTAGAATATAGTTGTGCAATAATTGGCTGTTGATTGCTGGTGTTGACTTCTTGATGTGTAGTGCCTCGCAAACGTCAAGCCGCCTGCTATCGCTGTATCTATCGATGATTTCTGTGTTGTTTACTAGGATTTCTCTGGCGATGGTTTGGTTATGGGAAGAGATTATATGTTCCTTAATGGAGCCCTGTTGCTTATGCATCGTTAAACGCCTAGAAAGAGATGTTGTTGTCTTGCCTATATACTGGGTTTTTTGGAGCTTACAGTCCCCAAGTGGGCATTTGAAGGCATAGACGACATTAGTCTCTTTTAAAGCGTTCTGTTTTGTGTCTGGAGAGTTTCTCATGAGTAGGCTGGCCGTTTTTCTGGTTTTATAGTAAATCGTCAGTTGTATCCTCTGATTTTTGTCTGTAGGGATAACGTTTCTATTAACAATATCTTTCAGGACCCTTTCCTCCGTTTTATGAGCTGTGGAAAAGAAGTTCCTGTAAAATAGTCTAATAGGGGGTATAGGTGTTGTGTTAGTTGTCTCTTCAGAGGTTGCATGGCTTTTCACTTTCCTTCTTATGATGTCTTCGATGAAACCATTGGAGAAGCCGTTATTGACTAGGACCTGCCTTACCCTACAGAGTTCTTCGTCGACTTGCTTCCATTCTGAGCTGTGGCTGAGAGCACGGTCGACGTATGCGTTAACAACACTCCTCTTGTACCTGTCAGGGCAGTCGCTGTTGGCATTTAGGCACATTCCTATGTTTGTTTCCTTAGTGTAGACTGCAGTGTGGAAACCTCCGCCCTTTTCCATGACTGTTACATCTAGAAAAGGCAGCTTCCCATCCTTTTCCGTCTCGTAAGTGAAACGCAGCACGGAACTCTGCTCAAATGCCTCCTTCAGCTTCTGCAGATGTCTGACATCAGGTACCTGTGTAAAAATGTCGTCAACATACCTGCAGTATATGGCCGGTTTCAAGTTCATGTCGACTAAGACTTTTTGCTCGATGGTACCCATGTAGAAGTTTGCAAACAGGACACCTAGGGGAGAACCCATGGCGACCCCATCTACTTGCTTATACATGTGCCCATCCGGGCTCAAGAAGGGTGCCTCTTTAGTACAAGCTTGGAGTAGTTTCCTCAGAATACTTTCTGGCATGTCAAGAGGAGTACAGGCTGGATCACGATACACTCTGTCGGCTATCATTCCGATTGTCTCGTCCACAGGTACGTTGGTAAACAGCGATTCTACGTCCAACGAGGCTCTTATCCCTGTGGCCCGTGTGCCCCGCAGTAAGTCCACAAATTCCTTTGGAGACTTCAGGCTGAAGGCGCAAGGAACATAAGGAGTCAGCAGGCCGTTGAGTCGCTTTGCCAGTCTGTACGTGGGTGTGGGTATCTGGCTAATGATTGGCCGAAGTGGGTTTCCAGGCTTGTGCGTCTTGACATTTCCATACGCATATCCAGGTTTATATTCCCCAATGATCTTTGGCAGGTGGAGTCCGGATTTCTTGGCGTTTACAGTTTCGATCAGTTTGTTGACCTTTGCTTTTAATTCGGCTGTAGTGTCCTTCGTTACCCTTTGGAACTTAGTTTGGTCAGAGAGTATGATGTTCATTTTCGCCAGATATTCGTCTTTTTTAAGAATGACATATATTGGCGACTTGTCACCTCTCCTGACAACTATCTCCTTGTTCTCACGAAGGCTTTTAGCTGCCGCTTTAAGCTCGGGGGACAGTATGGTGCTTCTGTAGTTGCCTCGATTCTTTCCTCCTTCTGCAATAAGTTCTGCTTGTAAGGTATCTTTGGTAGTGACCTTCTTTTGTGTCTCGAGGTCGAATATGTCGTCCAACAGAATTTCCAACTCTACTTTCCGGGCCATTTCACTCGGTCTGGACATAACATGACAGTTTATGCCCAGATTTAGGAGAGTGACTTGGTCCTCAGTGAGGTTAATTCCTGCAAGGTTCAGGAAGCCATCTCTTGGTCGTGGAATTGCCATAGGTCCTCCATATAATGTTGTTAGTTTCTTGATAATCCTTGTTTCAGTGCTGAGGTGATGTTGGTCTGTGAGGATGTCGAGGTGTTGTTCAATGCGGGTACGGATACTGTGGTCGATGTTGCTATTTCTCCACTCGTTTGTAGCATGAAGTAGTTGCGTTTTGTTGTCTTTGATTTCATTCTCTGCCTTGTATATCTGATCACGAATCAGATCCTGGCGATATTTTATCGTGAAGGCTTGATCGAAACTGTAAACGCCAAGAAATCCGGACTCCACCTGCCAAAGATCATTGGGGAATATAAACCTGGATATGCGTATGGAAATGTCAAGACGCACAAGCCTGGAAACCCACTTCGGCCAATCATTAGCCAGATACCCACACCCACGTACAGACTGGCAAAGCGACTCAACGGCCTGCTGACTCCTTATGTTCCTTGCGCCTTCAGCCTGAAGTCTCCAAAGGAATTTGTGGACTTACTGCGGGGCACACGGGCCACAGGGACAAGAGCCTCGTTGGACGTAGAATCGCTGTTTACCAACGTACCTGTGGACGAGACAATCGGAATGATAGCCGACAGAGTGTATCGTGATCCAGCCTGTACTCCTCTTGACATGCCAGAAAGTATTCTGAGGAAACTACTCCAAGCTTGTACTAAAGAGGCACCCTTCTTGAGCCCGGATGGGCACATGTATAAGCAAGTAGATGGGGTCGCCATGGGTTCTCCCCTAGGTGTCCTGTTTGCAAACTTCTACATGGGTACCATCGAGCAAAAAGTCTTAGTCGACATGAACTTGAAACCGGCCATATACTGCAGGTATGTTGACGACATTTTTACACAGGTACCTGATGTCAGACATCTGCAGAAGCTGAAGGAGGCATTTGAGCAGAGTTCCGTGCTGCGTTTCACTTACGAGACGGAAAAGGATGGGAAGCTGCCTTTTCTAGATGTAACAGTCATGGAAAAGGGCGGAGGTTTCCACACTGCAGTCTACACTAAGGAAACAAACATAGGAATGTGCCTAAATGCCAACAGCGACTGCCCTGACAGGTACAAGAGGAGTGTTGTTAACGCATACGTCGACCGTGCTCTCAGCCACAGCTCAGAATGGAAGCAAGTCGACGAAGAACTCTGTAGGGTAAGGCAGGTCCTAGTCAATAACGGCTTCTCCAATGGTTTCATCGAAGACATCATAAGAAGGAAAGTGAAAAGCCATGCAACCTCTGAAGAGACAACTAACACAACACCTATACCCCCTATTAGACTATTTTAAAGGAACTTCTTTTCCACAGCTCATAAAACGGAGGAAAGGGTCCTGAAAGATATTGTTAATAGAAACGTTATCCCTACAGACAAAAATCAGAGGATACAACTGACGATTTACTATGAAACCAGAAAAACGGCCAGCCTACTCATGAGAAACTCTCCAGACACAAAACAGAACGCTTTAAAAGAGACTAATGTCGTCTATGCCTTCAAATGCCCACTTGGGGACTGTAAGCTCCAAAAAACCCAGTATATAGGCAAGACAACAACATCTCTTTCTAGGCGTTTAACGATGCATAAGCAACAGGGCTCCATTAAGGAACATATAATCTCTTCCCATAACCAAACCATCGCCAGAGAAATCCTAGTAAACAACACAGAAATCATCGATAGATACAGCGATAGCAGGCGGCTTGACGTTTGCGAGGCACTACACATCAAGAAGTCAACACCAGCAATCAACAGCCAATTATTGCA
Source organism: Procambarus clarkii (assembly GCF_040958095.1). Taxonomy (NCBI): domain Eukaryota; kingdom Metazoa; phylum Arthropoda; class Malacostraca; order Decapoda; family Cambaridae; genus Procambarus; species Procambarus clarkii. Next base: position 13,479,549 of record NC_091222.1, read on the forward strand.
CAACTATATTCTACCCACCTCAAGACTCCGCTCCAATATAGAAGCATCAAGAAATATGGACCAATAGGCTTTCTACAAACACTTCTATTCAATACCCATTGTTTCTGTTCTGTCTTGTGTTGATACTTTTAATACCCGATTAATATCCCCTCCTGTTCTGTCTTGTGTTAATGCCACATCACCCTTCCCACCTCACTCAAATGTAGATATAAAATCAGAGATACGTAAGTTCTAATCAGTTGTGTATTTGTGAAGTCTTTGAAAATGTAATAAGTTTTACGAAGCGCGCCCGTGTCGCGTCAGACTAGAAATAAAAATGAATTTTGGAGAAGTGATTTTTGATTTACCTCCAACAGTGAAGCGTAATGTACGAAAGATTGAGAAAATTCATGTTAGAATTATTAATCTTACTTTTTCGGTCATATTTAATAATATATATATTTTATTAAATATGACCGAAAAAGTAAGATTAATAATTCTAACACGAATTTTCTCAATCTTTCGTACATTATGCTTCACTGTTGGAGGTAAATCAAAAATCACTTCTCCAAAATTCATTTTTATTTCTAGTCTGACGCGACATGGGCGCGTTTCGTAAAACTTATTACATTTTCAAAGACTTCACAAATACACAACTGATTAGAACTTGCGTTTCCCTGATTTTATATCTACATTTGAGTGAGGTGGGAAGGGTGATGTGGCATTACATTTGAGTAAGGTGGGAAGGATGATGTGGCATTAGAGGATATTAATAGGGTATTAAAAGTATCAACACAAGACAGAACACGAAACAATGGATATTGAATAGAAGTGTTTGTAGAAAGCCTATTGGTCCATATTTCTTGATGCTTCTATATTGGAGCGGAGTCTTGAGGTGGGTAGAATATAGTTGTGCAATAATTGGCTGTTGATTGCTGGTGTTGACTTCTTGATGTGTAGTGCCTCGCAAACGTCGAGCCGCCTGCTATCGCTGTATCTATCGATGATTTCTGTGTTGTTTACTAGGATTTCTCTGGCGATGGTTTGGTTATGGGAAGAGATTATATGTTCCTTAATGGAGCCCTGTTGTTTATGCATCGTTAAACGCCTAGAAAGAGATGTTGTTGTCTTGCCTATATACTGGGTTTTTTGGAGCTTACAGTCCCCAAGTGGGCATTTGAAGGCATAGACGACGTTAGTCTCTTTTAAAGCGTTCTGTTTCGTGTCTGGAGAGTTTCTCATGAGTAGGCTGGCCGTTTTTCTGGTTTTATAGTAAATCGTCAGTTGTATCCTCTGATTTTTGTCTGTAGGGATAACGTTTCTATTAACAATATCTTTCAGGACCCTTTCCTCTGTTTTATGAGCTGTGGAAAAGAAGTTCCTGTAAAATAGTCTAATAGGGGGTATAGGTGTTGTGTTAGTTGTCTCTTCGGAGGTTGCATGGCTTTTCACTTTCCTTCTTATGATGTCTTCGATGAAACCATTGGAGAAGACGTTATTGACTAGAACCTGCCTTACCCTACAGAGTTCTTCGTCGACTTGCTTCCATTCTGAGCTGTGGCTGAGAGCACGGTCGACGTATGCGTTAACAACACTCCTCTTGTACCTGTCAGGGCAGTCGCTGTTGGCATTTAGGCACATTCCTATGTTTGTTTCCTTTGTGTAGACTGCAGTGTGGAAACCTCCGCCCTTTTCCATGACTGTTACATCTAGAAAAGGCAGCTTCCCATCCTTTTCCGTCTCGTAAGTGAAACGCAGCACGGAACTCTGCTCAAATGCCTCCTTCAGCACCTGCAGATGTCTGACATCAGGTACCTGTGTAAAAATGTCGTCAACATACCTGCAGTATATGGCCGGTTTCAAGTTCATGTCGACTAAGACTTTTTGCTCGATGGTACCCATGTAGAAGTTTGCAAACTACTCCAAGCTTGTACTAAAGAGGCACCCTTCTTGAGCCCGGATGGGCACATGTATAAGCAAGTAGATGGGGTCGCTATGGGTTCTCCCCTAGGTGTCCTGTTTGCAAACTTCTACATGGGTACCATCGAGCAAAAAGTCTTAGTCGACATGAACTTGAAACCGGCCATATACTGCAGGTATGTTGACGACATTTTTACACAGGTACCTGATGTCAGACATCTGCAGGAGCTGAAGGAGGCATTTGAGCAGAGTTCCGTGCTGCGTTTCACTTACGAGACGGAAAAAGGATGGGAAGCTGCCTTTTCTAGATGTAACAGTCATGGAAAAGGGCGGAGGTTTCCACACTGCAGTCTACACAAAGGAAACAAACATAGGAATGTGCCTAAATGCCAACAGCGACTGCCCTGACAGGTACAAGAGGAGTGTTGTTAACGCATACGTCGACCGTGCTCTCAGCCACAGCTCAGAATGGAAGCAAGTCGACGAAGAACTCTGTAGGGTAAGGCAGGTTCTAGTCAATAACGGCTTCTCCAATGGTTTCATCGAAGACATCATAAGAAGGGAAAGTGAAAAGCCATGCAACCTCCGAAGAGACAACTAACACAACACCTATACCCCCTATTAGACTATTTTACAGGAACTTCTTTTCCACAGCTCATAAAACAGAGGAAAGGGTCCTGAAAGATATTGTTAATAGAAACGTTATCCCTACAGACAAAAATCAGAGGATACAACTGACGATTTACTATAAAACCAGAAAAACGGCCAGCCTACTCATGAGAAACTCTCCAGACACGAAACAGAACGCTTTAAAAGAGACTAACGTCGTCTATGCCTTCAAAATGCCCACTTGGGGACTGTAAGCTCCTAAAAACCCAGTATATAGGCAAGACAACAACATCTCTTTCTAGGCGTTTAACGATGCATAAACAACAGGGCTCCATTAAGGAACATATAATCTCTTCCCATAACCAAACCATCGCCAGAGAAATCCTAGTAAACAACACAGAAATCATCGATAGATACAGCGATAGCAGGCGGCTCGACGTTTGCGAGGCACTACACATCAAGAAGTCAACACCAGCAATCAACAGCCAATTATGCACAACTATATTCTACCCACCTCAAGACTCCGCTCCAATATAGAAGCATCAAGAAATATGGACCAATAGGCTTTCTACAAACACTTCTATTCAATATCCATTGTTTCGTGTTCTGTCTTGTGTTGATACTTTTAATACCCTATTAATATCCTCTAATGCCACATCATCCTTCCCACCTTACTCAAATGTAATGCCACATCACCCTTCCCACCTCACTCAAATGTAGATATAAAATCAGGGAAACGCAAGTTCTAATCAGTTGTGTATTTGTGAAGTCTTTGAAAATGTAATAAGTTTTACGGAAACGCGCCCATGTCGCGTCAGACTAGAAATAAAAATGAATTTTGGAGAAGTGATTTTTGATTTACCTCCAACAGTGAAGCATAATGTACGAAAGATTGAGAAAATTCGTGTGTAGAATTATTAATCTTACTTTTTCGGTCATATTTAATAAAATATGTCTACAGGAAAGACTGCTACCAAAATATACTAATGTTAATATATATATATATATATATATATATATATATATATATATATATATATATATATATATATATATATATATATATATATATATATGTATATATATATGTCGCTTAGATTTGAGGGAGGGGAGGGGGAGGGGATTGAGGGGAGGGGACGGAGGGGAGGGAGAGGGAGAGGCCTAGGGGACGGACGTGTGGCGGAGGAGCTGCTGCCTTCTCAGCCAATACCCTGAGACATCTTGGCCTCACCGTACCAAGACTCAACCATATTCACCGTGAATACACCAAGCAGACGTGGAAGTGGCCGGAAGTGCCTACTGTGTACCATCTATGTGAAAACTTATCAAAACAGGTGGGTTGGCAGTGTGGAGTCATGGAGGCTGGAGTGAGGGGCCAGGATGGACCCTGCAGGCCTCCCTTAGTGAGGGGAGGTGGGGGGGTGAGTGAGGGGTGTTGTGTGGTCAAGAGAGAGAGGTGGGGGTTGCGCGTGTGCCAAATAGTGTTTTGTGTTTCTCTTTTTTGAAAGTTTTGTTGAACAAGTTACGTTGTCAGCGATAATTGGCGCAACATATCTATCATATTGTTAGTACATCACACGTGCAGTGAGTCAGATTACAAGTGTGTGATTCATTCATTATTGTGCAGTGATATACGGGGGAATTATACCAGTGTTAGTGTCGCCCTGACCCCCGCCCCCACCCAGCGCCCAGGGCCGGGAAGTACCTGCTCTCCCCCTCCTACCACCCCACCACGTCTCCTCCCAACCCACGAGGCCACCTTGCCACCCGCCCATAGAAGCCGGGAGGCTCCCATGTGTGTCTACGCCACCCACCCACCCAATGTAATACCCACATATTGTGTAGTGGGTGTATACCCACACTTTGTATAGAGGTGGTATATGTATTACCACTCATCTGAGTAGTAAGTGCCACGGCCAGCTGATCATCCCCCCAGCCTCCAACCGCCGCCACCCTCCAGTCTCCACCCGCCGTCCACCTTCCCGCCCAGCACCCGCCCAGCGCCCGCCCAGCGCCCGCCCATGTCGCAGCTCTCAACAGATAGCCAGGCTTCCTCCAAGCCAAGATGAGCCATCAAGCAGGGTAGACACGGTAGATGTCAGACGTGTGACAGGGTATGCTATATCTGGTTGAGAGACGATAATGTGCGCTTTCATTCCAACAACGGAGCCAGGTGTTTGGGTTCTGGGCGCCCTCCCAGGGAGAACACCAATCAACAGCCCACACCGCCCGTAAGGCAAAACACCTCCCAGACCTTCATTCCCATAGAAAATTTATTAGAAGCTATCAAAGCAACATCGGCCAGAACCTTGAACACATCCCTAAAGCAGGCCGCCCCCATGCAGCAGCCAAATTATCTGCCCTCCTGAGAAAGGTCAACGACTCTCCTGGAACGACCCAAAGCATGGCACAACCTCCTAATGTTTGGTAACATATGTCTAGCCACCCCTGCAAGGAGAGACAAAACCTTAGCTGCCTCAGTCATCAAAGCTATAAATGATTTTCCCAGGGAGGACAACCAGGTGCGCCTTCCCACTCGCGCGAGAAACTCCCACGGCAGGAAGAGCAACACTGGCATATCCGAGACATCAAAAGTCAGAACATCAGTCACCAAGAAATAGAAGAAGGAAACACTATTGGCGCAATACGAGTCATCACCAGTGAGGACTCAATTGCCGACAGAGGATGCCGCAACAGCTCAAGCCCTAAGGGAGAAACACCCACCCAGGGCTCCGCGTGAGGACGACATTGTACAAGTAGGGGTTACCGGAGGCAAACCTCTCTGGGTGGCTCAATCTGTGGTCCATAAAGCAGCCATGTCCTTCCCTACAGGATCAGCAGGTGGGTTCACAGGACTAAAACCCAACCACCTCAACCAAATGCTCAACCCCTGCACTGGGTGACATTGCAAAGAACCTCTTGGTGGAACTAACCAGATTCACAAACACATGTCTAGCTGGCAACATACCAGCGTCCCTAAGACCTATCTTTTTTGGAACATCTCTCTGTGCTCTAAAGAAAAAGGATGGAGGGATCAGGCCAATAGCTGTGGGCAATTCTTCTCCGGCGTCTCGTCGCAAAGGCAGCTGCAAGAACAGTTAATGATGCAGCGGCCAACATGCTGAAGCCAAAACAGCTCGGGTTTGGCATTCCACAAGGGTGTGAGGCGGCAGCCCATGCAGCTCGAGCCTTCATTGCCAACATCACAGACGAAAAGGCCCCTTATCAAGCTAGATTTCAAAAATTCCTTCAATTTGGTGCGGAGGGATGCTGTACTCCGTGCGGTTCATAGTCATTTCCCTTCCCTCTACCCTTTTGTACATTCATGCTACAGTATGGATCTTAAGCTACTTTTTGCGAACATGAAATTGACTCGCGAGAAGGCGTCCAACAGGGTGACCCCCTTGCTCCTCTCCTTTTCTGCTTAGTCATCAAACAAGTCACAGAGGTCCTGTCCAGCGAGCTTAACATCTGGTTCTTGGATGATGGTACCCTAGCTGGTTCCCAAGAATCCCTCCTGGAGGACATCAGAAAAATCCAGGAGCAAGGTGGCAGTTTTAGGCCTCACCCTGAACCCTTCTAAATGTGAAATAATATGTTCCAACCAGGGCATCGTAGAGAGAATAGAGGGTCTTCTGCCAAATATCCATAAAACTAAACCTGAAGACAGCACACTCCTAGGAGCTCCCCTGGGGTTGAAAGCCATCGATGAGATCCTTGATAAGAAAATCGCCGACCTTAAGAGGATGGATGGGAGGATTGAGGATATTGATGCTCATGATGCACTCTACCTCATCACCAGATGTCTGTCCCTCCCCAGGTTAACCTACTTTCTGAGGTGTTCACCATCTTACAGTAGCCAAAAACTAAGTGAGTATGACCGGTTACTGAAATCAATGCTAGAAAAAGCCCTTAACCTCTCTCTCGATGACCTACAGTGGAAACAAGCCTCTCTTCCCGTAAGACTTGGGGCCATGGAGTTCGAACAGCAACGCAAATCGCTGTTCCAGCCTTCCTGTCCTCCTTATCAGCATCCGAACGACCTTGTGAAGGAAATTCTACATGCCCACTTACATCAGCTGGCAGGTGTACATGATCCCAATTTTTACACGCTGTGCCACAGAGTGGGCCTCTCGTACAGGCCAATCACCTCAACCACCATCCCCAAAAGCCCAAAAGCAATCCAGCTGGGATGGCCCCATTGTAGACCAAGTTGCTGCAGAGTGCCTGGGTGCTGCAACAACACAACACGACATTGCTCGCCTCACACCAGTAGCAGCACCACATGCAGGGGATTTCCTGTTAGCAACCCCAATGTCGGCAACTGGCACGCGTCTCCACCACACACGCCCTCCGAATTGCTGTGGCCCTCCGCCTTGCTGCCCCAATCCACACCAGATATAGGTGTATTTGCGGCGAGGTGGTGGCTGACAGGTACGGCCACCATGGCCTACTCTGCCAAAGCACAGGGGGATGGCACTCGAGGCACAGTGAAGTTAACGACATCATCAAGAGGAGCTTCACCACAGCTGGATGCCCAGCTGAAAGAGAGCCCCGTTACCTAACACCCCGTAACTCTGATGCTCTTATTGGTCGCCCGGATGGTATCACAGTGAACCCCTGGAAGAATGGCAAGCAGTTGGTATGGGACTACACGTGCGTATACACCTTGGCTAACACCTACATTAACCTCAGTGTTGCACAACCAGGTGGCGCTGCCACCCACAGGGAAGCAGCCAAATCCCGTAAGTATAGAGAACTGGATCACCACTACAATTTTTGTCCCCATCGCTTCTGAGATACTCGGCGCCTGGGGTAAAAGTGCTACCAGTTTTTTGAAGGAACTGGGTTCCAGGCTCATTGAAACAACAAGGGACCCAAGAGCTGCAAGCTTTCTTTTCCAGCGCCTCAGTGTGGCGATACAGAGGGGAAATGCGCACTGCATCCAGGGTTCCTGCCCGCCATCTGAGGAGCTGGAGGAACTCGACAACCTATGATAACCATCTTTGTTACCCATATGTAACTCCTTTTTGTAACAAAGTTCAAATAAAGTAAATATATATGTGTACATACAAAAGAATGGGGGTGGTAGGAGAAGATAATATTAGTGTTCAGTGAGAAACCACAAGGTCTCCTCTGAATACTTTTTATTTTCTTCTCCGAGGCTATGGGTCCCCACATTGGCACCAGAGGTGGTACCCTATATATATATATATATATATATATATATATATATATATATATATATATATATATATATATATATATATATATATATATATATATATATATATATACATATATATATATATATATATATATACATATATATATACTTTATATATATATATATATATATATATATATATATATATATATATATATATATATATATATATATATATATATATTTGTATACTGGCAGCAGGTTTCTTTCAAACATGTTTCATTGAATATGACCGCATATTCTGTATTTATTATTTTCTGGTTTAGGGCTTCTATCCCTCTAACTATTTTCTTAGCATCAGGGCTTAGTTGGAATAGGAGTTCTCCAAAACTCATTTTCGTACTTTTAAGGTGAAGAAAAGAAGTGATTTACTATAGAGTGTATTACACTTATTTATACAATTTGCACAACGTTTCGAACCTCCATGGTTCATTCTCAAGTGAACAGATCTTACAATGCTGGTTGATTTTATACCCGCACTGGGTCAGGTGATAATACAATAAAGGTGAAAACATGGGGGGATACATAAGGGATAAAAATGAGGGGAAACAGAGGTAACTGCAGAAGGCTTATTGGCCCATACGACGCAGCTCCTATCTAAACACAAAGATTAATCCAGTGTAATTGGCCTGTTATGTTGGACATTGTCTTCTGTGTTGGCATCGTTATGTTCTGGTCTTGTCCTTACTCTCATGGTGGGTAGAGTAAATAGTTCTGTGATTTGGGTGTTCATGGTAGGTTGTTCTTTTCTTATGTGAATTGCCTGAAGATTTGTAATCTTCTTGCATCTTGGGTTTTGTCTATTATGCAGGTATTCTTGTTCAACATTTCTCTTGTTAGAGTGATGTCATGGGCTTGTCTCATGTGATTCCAAGGGGCACCGGATTGAAGATGGCATGTCAAACGCCTCGTTAGCTTGGTCGACGTCATACCTATGTACTTAGATTGAAGGTTACATCCTTCGTGGGGGCAAGTGTACATGTATACTACGCTTGACTGCTGTAGAGGGTTCTCCGTCGGCTTCGAGCTTGTTTTTGATAAGGAGTTCGGAAGTCTTCTTGGTTTTGTAGAATATTATCAGGTTTATGTTTTGGTTAGGAGTAGTGCTTTTTACTCTTTACGGATTATTTCTTTCATTATTCTTTCCTCTTTTATATGTTCACTGTGCATGGTTGATTTGTAATATAACTTTATTGGAGGTGTTGTGGTTTCTGTTCTAGGTTCTGGATTATACCAACGGTCCAAGTGTCTTCTTATAGCAGCGTTTATTTCCGCGTTGCTATATCCGTTGTTCACCAATACCTGAGTTACTCTTTCAAACTCTCTACTCACGTTGCTCCATTCAGAGCAGTGGGTAAGCGCTCGACGAATATAAGCATGGAGAACACTGGCTTTGTATCTTTAGGGGGCACTCACTTCTATCGTTCAGAGCATAATCCTATGTTGGTGGGCTTGGTATATACGTTGGTGCTTAAAGAGGTTCCTGTTTTTGTTATTAGTACATCCAGGAATGGCAGACTGTTATTTTCACTATTTTCATGTGTATATCGGAGTACTGACTCTCTCTCTAGATGTCAATTAGGTCAATTTTTTTCGATGATGTCGAAAAAAGATGTCTTTTAGGTCAATTAGTTCATCTGAGTCTTTTACTATTACGAATATGTCATCTACATAACGGCAATATACAGTTGGTTTTTGTCTGCTACTGAAGACCCTGTCTTCGATGGTTCCCATATAAAAATTAGCAAATAAAACTCCTAAGGGGAGCCATTACTACTCCATCTATTTGTAAATTACATGTTTCCTTGTGGACTGATGAAATGATGAAATGAGTTTGGGAGAACTCCTATTCCAACTAAGCCCTGATGCTAAGAAAATAGTTAGAGGGATAGAAGCCCTAAACCAGAAAATAATAAATACAGAATATGCGGTCATATTCAATGAAATATATATATATATAATATATATATATTATATATATATTATATATATATATATACATACATCATATTCTGTATTAAATAAATACAGAATATGCGGTCATATTCAATGAAATATATAATATATATATATATATATATATATATATATATATATATATATATATATATATATATATATATATATATATATACTATATATATATATACATACAAGGTAGTGTATAATAAAAGCACACTACCTTTCTTCGCGTTGAATGCTGTAATTGTTTTATTTACTTTCCGCTTAAGGTCTTCCACAGGGTTTCTCGTGATTCGTTGAAATTTGGTGACACCAAATTATTATTATTATAATAATAATAGGAGTTCGGAAGTCTTTCTTGGTTTTGTAGAATATTATCAGGTTTATGTTTTGGTTAGAAGTAATGCTTTTTACTCCTTTACGGATTATTTCTTTCATTATGCTTTCCTCTTTTATATGTTCACTGTGCTTGGTTGATTTGTAATATAATTTTATTGGAGGTATTGTGGTTTCTGTTCTAGGTTCAGGATTATACCAACGGTCCAAGTGTCTTCTTATAGCAACGTTTATTTCCGCGTTGCTATATCCGTTGTTCACCAATACCTGAGTTACTCTTTCAAACTCTCTGCTCACGTAGCTCCATTCAGAGCAGTGGGTAAGCGCTCGACGAATATAGGCATTGAGAACACTTGCTTTGTATCTTTGGAGGAACTCATTTCTACTGTTCAGGCATAATCCTATGTTGGTGGGCTTAGTATATACGTTGGTGCTTAAGAGGTTCCTGTTTTTGTTATTAGTACATCCAAGAATGGCAGACTGTTATTTTCACTTTTTCATGTGTAAATCGGAGTACTGACTCTCTCTCTCTAGATGGCTTTTAGATCAATTAGTTCATTTGAGTCTTTACTACTACGAATATGTCATCTACATAACGGCAAAATACAGTTGGTTTTGTTGCTACTGAAGACTGTCTTCGATGGTTCCCATATAAAAATTAGCAAATAAAACTCCTAAGGGGAAGCCCATTGCTTCTCCGTCTATTTGTAAATACATGTCTCCTTGTGGACTGATGAAAGGGGCTTCCTTTGTACATACTTCGAGAAGAGTCTTTAAGTGTGGCTCATGGTATGTCTAATTTGGGGGTGCTCTCGTCTCTGTATACTCTGTCCAGTATCATTCCTATGACTGTCGACTGGAACGTTGGTAAATAGGGATTTGACGTCCCGGGAAGGAACGATTCCATCGGGCTGAGTAGATTTGTTTATTTCTAGAAAATCTGCTGATGATTGTAGACTATACTTATTTGGAGTGTATGGAGTTAGGAGTTCATTGAGTCGTTTTGCCAGGTGATAAGTTGGAGTTGGTATTTGGCTGATTATAGGGCGAAGTGGGTTACCTGGTTTGTGTGTCTTAACATTGCCATAGGCATATCCTAAGCCATAGTCGCCTTGAAGTTTATTGAAATGCACACTACCTTTCTTCGCGTTGAATGCTGTAATTGTTTTATTTACTTTCCGCTTAAGGTCTTCCACAGGGTTTCTCGTGATTCGTTGAAATTTGGTGACACCAAATTATTATTATTATACACTACTTTTCTTCGCGTAAAAGCACAACTTGACCGAAAAAGTAAGATTAATAATTCTAACACGAATTTTCTCTATCTTTCTTACATTTCTTTTCACTGTTGATGGTAATTCAAAGATCAATTC
>NC_091222.1:13495954-13510954 GCF_040958095.1 Procambarus clarkii
ATGGGCCAATAGGCCCTTTGCAGTTACCCTTCTTCCCTTTAACTTACCCAATATTATACCCATTGTTTCGTGTTCTGTCTTGTGTTGAAAGTTTGTTTTCACCTCATCCAAAATTGTTGTAACATATCACCTCACCCAAATGCAGGTATACAAGATAAAAGGTTAAGATAGGTTTAAATTATAGTATAGTAGAACTCTGTTAAGTGTTTCCAGGTTATAGTTGTGTGTATGTGTAAACTAAAGTCTTTGAAAATGTATTAAGTTATTATGAAACGCGTTCAAGTGTCGCGTCAGACTAGAAATAAAAATGAATTTTGGAGAATTGATTTTTCAATTACCATCGATAGTGAAAAGAAACAAAAGAAATATTGAGAAAATTCGTGTTAGAATTATTAATCTTACTTTTTCGGTCATATTTAATAATATATATATATATATATATATATATATATATATATATATATATATATATATATATTATTAAATATGACCGAAAAAGTAAGATTAATAATTCTAACATGAATTTTCTCAATCTTTCGTACATTACGCTTCACTGTTGGAGGTAAATCAAAAATCACTTCTCCAAAATTCATTTTTATTTCTAGTCTGACGCGACACGGGCGCGTTTCGTAAAACTTATTACATTTTCAAAGACTTCACAAATACACAACTGATTAGAACGTATCTCTGATTTTATATTTACATTTGAGTGAGGTGGGAAGGGTGATGTGGCATTAACACAAGACAGAACAGGAGGGGATATTAATAGGGTATTAAAAGTATCAACACAAGACAGAACAGAAACAATGGGTAATGAATAGAAGTGTTTGTAGAAAGCCTATTGGTCCATATTTCTTGATGCTTCTATATTGGAGCGGAGTCTTGAGGTGGGTAGAATATAGTTGTGCAATAATTGGCTGTTGATTGCTGGTGTTGACTTCTTGATGTGTAGTGCCTCGCAAACGTCAAGCCGCCTGCTATCGCTGTATCTATCGATGATTTCTGTGTTGTTTACTAGGATTTCTCTGGCGATGGTTTGGTTATGGGAAGAGATTATATGTTCCTTAATGGAGCCCTGTTGCTTATGCATCGTTAAACGCCTAGAAAGAGATGTTGTTGTCTTGCCTATATACTGGGTTTTTTGGAGCTTACAGTCCCCAAGTGGGCATTTGAAGGCATAGACGACATTAGTCTCTTTTAAAGCGTTCTGTTTTGTGTCTGGAGAGTTTCTCATGAGTAGGCTGGCCGTTTTTCTGGTTTTATAGTAAATCGTCAGTTGTATCCTCTGATTTTTGTCTGTAGGGATAACGTTTCTATTAACAATATCTTTCAGGACCCTTTCCTCCGTTTTATGAGCTGTGGAAAAGAAGTTCCTGTAAAATAGTCTAATAGGGGGTATAGGTGTTGTGTTAGTTGTCTCTTCAGAGGTTGCATGGCTTTTCACTTTCCTTCTTATGATGTCTTCGATGAAACCATTGGAGAAGCCGTTATTGACTAGGACCTGCCTTACCCTACAGAGTTCTTCGTCGACTTGCTTCCATTCTGAGCTGTGGCTGAGAGCACGGTCGACGTATGCGTTAACAACACTCCTCTTGTACCTGTCAGGGCAGTCGCTGTTGGCATTTAGGCACATTCCTATGTTTGTTTCCTTAGTGTAGACTGCAGTGTGGAAACCTCCGCCCTTTTCCATGACTGTTACATCTAGAAAAGGCAGCTTCCCATCCTTTTCCGTCTCGTAAGTGAAACGCAGCACGGAACTCTGCTCAAATGCCTCCTTCAGCTTCTGCAGATGTCTGACATCAGGTACCTGTGTAAAAATGTCGTCAACATACCTGCAGTATATGGCCGGTTTCAAGTTCATGTCGACTAAGACTTTTTGCTCGATGGTACCCATGTAGAAGTTTGCAAACAGGACACCTAGGGGAGAACCCATGGCGACCCCATCTACTTGCTTATACATGTGCCCATCCGGGCTCAAGAAGGGTGCCTCTTTAGTACAAGCTTGGAGTAGTTTCCTCAGAATACTTTCTGGCATGTCAAGAGGAGTACAGGCTGGATCACGATACACTCTGTCGGCTATCATTCCGATTGTCTCGTCCACAGGTACGTTGGTAAACAGCGATTCTACGTCCAACGAGGCTCTTATCCCTGTGGCCCGTGTGCCCCGCAGTAAGTCCACAAATTCCTTTGGAGACTTCAGGCTGAAGGCGCAAGGAACATAAGGAGTCAGCAGGCCGTTGAGTCGCTTTGCCAGTCTGTACGTGGGTGTGGGTATCTGGCTAATGATTGGCCGAAGTGGGTTTCCAGGCTTGTGCGTCTTGACATTTCCATACGCATATCCAGGTTTATATTCCCCAATGATCTTTGGCAGGTGGAGTCCGGATTTCTTGGCGTTTACAGTTTCGATCAGTTTGTTGACCTTTGCTTTTAATTCGGCTGTAGTGTCCTTCGTTACCCTTTGGAACTTAGTTTGGTCAGAGAGTATGATGTTCATTTTCGCCAGATATTCGTCTTTTTTAAGAATGACATATATTGGCGACTTGTCACCTCTCCTGACAACTATCTCCTTGTTCTCACGAAGGCTTTTAGCTGCCGCTTTAAGCTCGGGGGACAGTATGGTGCTTCTGTAGTTGCCTCGATTCTTTCCTCCTTCTGCAATAAGTTCTGCTTGTAAGGTATCTTTGGTAGTGACCTTCTTTTGTGTCTCGAGGTCGAATATGTCGTCCAACAGAATTTCCAACTCTACTTTCCGGGCCATTTCACTCGGTCTGGACATAACATGACAGTTTATGCCCAGATTTAGGAGAGTGACTTGGTCCTCAGTGAGGTTAATTCCTGCAAGGTTCAGGAAGCCATCTCTTGGTCGTGGAATTGCCATAGGTCCTCCATATAATGTTGTTAGTTTCTTGATAATCCTTGTTTCAGTGCTGAGGTGATGTTGGTCTGTGAGGATGTCGAGGTGTTGTTCAATGCGGGTACGGATACTGTGGTCGATGTTGCTATTTCTCCACTCGTTTGTAGCATGAAGTAGTTGCGTTTTGTTGTCTTTGATTTCATTCTCTGCCTTGTATATCTGATCACGAATCAGATCCTGGCGATATTTTATCGTGAAGGCTTGATCGAAACTGTAAACGCCAAGAAATCCGGACTCCACCTGCCAAAGATCATTGGGGAATATAAACCTGGATATGCGTATGGAAATGTCAAGACGCACAAGCCTGGAAACCCACTTCGGCCAATCATTAGCCAGATACCCACACCCACGTACAGACTGGCAAAGCGACTCAACGGCCTGCTGACTCCTTATGTTCCTTGCGCCTTCAGCCTGAAGTCTCCAAAGGAATTTGTGGACTTACTGCGGGGCACACGGGCCACAGGGACAAGAGCCTCGTTGGACGTAGAATCGCTGTTTACCAACGTACCTGTGGACGAGACAATCGGAATGATAGCCGACAGAGTGTATCGTGATCCAGCCTGTACTCCTCTTGACATGCCAGAAAGTATTCTGAGGAAACTACTCCAAGCTTGTACTAAAGAGGCACCCTTCTTGAGCCCGGATGGGCACATGTATAAGCAAGTAGATGGGGTCGCCATGGGTTCTCCCCTAGGTGTCCTGTTTGCAAACTTCTACATGGGTACCATCGAGCAAAAAGTCTTAGTCGACATGAACTTGAAACCGGCCATATACTGCAGGTATGTTGACGACATTTTTACACAGGTACCTGATGTCAGACATCTGCAGAAGCTGAAGGAGGCATTTGAGCAGAGTTCCGTGCTGCGTTTCACTTACGAGACGGAAAAGGATGGGAAGCTGCCTTTTCTAGATGTAACAGTCATGGAAAAGGGCGGAGGTTTCCACACTGCAGTCTACACTAAGGAAACAAACATAGGAATGTGCCTAAATGCCAACAGCGACTGCCCTGACAGGTACAAGAGGAGTGTTGTTAACGCATACGTCGACCGTGCTCTCAGCCACAGCTCAGAATGGAAGCAAGTCGACGAAGAACTCTGTAGGGTAAGGCAGGTCCTAGTCAATAACGGCTTCTCCAATGGTTTCATCGAAGACATCATAAGAAGGAAAGTGAAAAGCCATGCAACCTCTGAAGAGACAACTAACACAACACCTATACCCCCTATTAGACTATTTTAAAGGAACTTCTTTTCCACAGCTCATAAAACGGAGGAAAGGGTCCTGAAAGATATTGTTAATAGAAACGTTATCCCTACAGACAAAAATCAGAGGATACAACTGACGATTTACTATGAAACCAGAAAAACGGCCAGCCTACTCATGAGAAACTCTCCAGACACAAAACAGAACGCTTTAAAAGAGACTAATGTCGTCTATGCCTTCAAATGCCCACTTGGGGACTGTAAGCTCCAAAAAACCCAGTATATAGGCAAGACAACAACATCTCTTTCTAGGCGTTTAACGATGCATAAGCAACAGGGCTCCATTAAGGAACATATAATCTCTTCCCATAACCAAACCATCGCCAGAGAAATCCTAGTAAACAACACAGAAATCATCGATAGATACAGCGATAGCAGGCGGCTTGACGTTTGCGAGGCACTACACATCAAGAAGTCAACACCAGCAATCAACAGCCAATTATTGCACAACTATATTCTACCCACCTCAAGACTCCGCTCCAATATAGAAGCATCAAGAAATATGGACCAATAGGCTTTCTACAAACACTTCTATTCAATACCCATTGTTTCTGTTCTGTCTTGTGTTGATACTTTTAATACCCGATTAATATCCCCTCCTGTTCTGTCTTGTGTTAATGCCACATCACCCTTCCCACCTCACTCAAATGTAGATATAAAATCAGAGATACGTAAGTTCTAATCAGTTGTGTATTTGTGAAGTCTTTGAAAATGTAATAAGTTTTACGAAGCGCGCCCGTGTCGCGTCAGACTAGAAATAAAAATGAATTTTGGAGAAGTGATTTTTGATTTACCTCCAACAGTGAAGCGTAATGTACGAAAGATTGAGAAAATTCATGTTAGAATTATTAATCTTACTTTTTCGGTCATATTTAATAATATATATATTTTATTAAATATGACCGAAAAAGTAAGATTAATAATTCTAACACGAATTTTCTCAATCTTTCGTACATTATGCTTCACTGTTGGAGGTAAATCAAAAATCACTTCTCCAAAATTCATTTTTATTTCTAGTCTGACGCGACATGGGCGCGTTTCGTAAAACTTATTACATTTTCAAAGACTTCACAAATACACAACTGATTAGAACTTGCGTTTCCCTGATTTTATATCTACATTTGAGTGAGGTGGGAAGGGTGATGTGGCATTACATTTGAGTAAGGTGGGAAGGATGATGTGGCATTAGAGGATATTAATAGGGTATTAAAAGTATCAACACAAGACAGAACACGAAACAATGGATATTGAATAGAAGTGTTTGTAGAAAGCCTATTGGTCCATATTTCTTGATGCTTCTATATTGGAGCGGAGTCTTGAGGTGGGTAGAATATAGTTGTGCAATAATTGGCTGTTGATTGCTGGTGTTGACTTCTTGATGTGTAGTGCCTCGCAAACGTCGAGCCGCCTGCTATCGCTGTATCTATCGATGATTTCTGTGTTGTTTACTAGGATTTCTCTGGCGATGGTTTGGTTATGGGAAGAGATTATATGTTCCTTAATGGAGCCCTGTTGTTTATGCATCGTTAAACGCCTAGAAAGAGATGTTGTTGTCTTGCCTATATACTGGGTTTTTTGGAGCTTACAGTCCCCAAGTGGGCATTTGAAGGCATAGACGACGTTAGTCTCTTTTAAAGCGTTCTGTTTCGTGTCTGGAGAGTTTCTCATGAGTAGGCTGGCCGTTTTTCTGGTTTTATAGTAAATCGTCAGTTGTATCCTCTGATTTTTGTCTGTAGGGATAACGTTTCTATTAACAATATCTTTCAGGACCCTTTCCTCTGTTTTATGAGCTGTGGAAAAGAAGTTCCTGTAAAATAGTCTAATAGGGGGTATAGGTGTTGTGTTAGTTGTCTCTTCGGAGGTTGCATGGCTTTTCACTTTCCTTCTTATGATGTCTTCGATGAAACCATTGGAGAAGACGTTATTGACTAGAACCTGCCTTACCCTACAGAGTTCTTCGTCGACTTGCTTCCATTCTGAGCTGTGGCTGAGAGCACGGTCGACGTATGCGTTAACAACACTCCTCTTGTACCTGTCAGGGCAGTCGCTGTTGGCATTTAGGCACATTCCTATGTTTGTTTCCTTTGTGTAGACTGCAGTGTGGAAACCTCCGCCCTTTTCCATGACTGTTACATCTAGAAAAGGCAGCTTCCCATCCTTTTCCGTCTCGTAAGTGAAACGCAGCACGGAACTCTGCTCAAATGCCTCCTTCAGCACCTGCAGATGTCTGACATCAGGTACCTGTGTAAAAATGTCGTCAACATACCTGCAGTATATGGCCGGTTTCAAGTTCATGTCGACTAAGACTTTTTGCTCGATGGTACCCATGTAGAAGTTTGCAAACTACTCCAAGCTTGTACTAAAGAGGCACCCTTCTTGAGCCCGGATGGGCACATGTATAAGCAAGTAGATGGGGTCGCTATGGGTTCTCCCCTAGGTGTCCTGTTTGCAAACTTCTACATGGGTACCATCGAGCAAAAAGTCTTAGTCGACATGAACTTGAAACCGGCCATATACTGCAGGTATGTTGACGACATTTTTACACAGGTACCTGATGTCAGACATCTGCAGGAGCTGAAGGAGGCATTTGAGCAGAGTTCCGTGCTGCGTTTCACTTACGAGACGGAAAAGGATGGGAAGCTGCCTTTTCTAGATGTAACAGTCATGGAAAAGGGCGGAGGTTTCCACACTGCAGTCTACACAAAGGAAACAAACATAGGAATGTGCCTAAATGCCAACAGCGACTGCCCTGACAGGTACAAGAGGAGTGTTGTTAACGCATACGTCGACCGTGCTCTCAGCCACAGCTCAGAATGGAAGCAAGTCGACGAAGAACTCTGTAGGGTAAGGCAGGTTCTAGTCAATAACGGCTTCTCCAATGGTTTCATCGAAGACATCATAAGAAGGAAAGTGAAAAGCCATGCAACCTCCGAAGAGACAACTAACACAACACCTATACCCCCTATTAGACTATTTTACAGGAACTTCTTTTCCACAGCTCATAAAACAGAGGAAAGGGTCCTGAAAGATATTGTTAATAGAAACGTTATCCCTACAGACAAAAATCAGAGGATACAACTGACGATTTACTATAAAACCAGAAAAACGGCCAGCCTACTCATGAGAAACTCTCCAGACACGAAACAGAACGCTTTAAAAGAGACTAACGTCGTCTATGCCTTCAAATGCCCACTTGGGGACTGTAAGCTCCTAAAAACCCAGTATATAGGCAAGACAACAACATCTCTTTCTAGGCGTTTAACGATGCATAAACAACAGGGCTCCATTAAGGAACATATAATCTCTTCCCATAACCAAACCATCGCCAGAGAAATCCTAGTAAACAACACAGAAATCATCGATAGATACAGCGATAGCAGGCGGCTCGACGTTTGCGAGGCACTACACATCAAGAAGTCAACACCAGCAATCAACAGCCAATTATTGCACAACTATATTCTACCCACCTCAAGACTCCGCTCCAATATAGAAGCATCAAGAAATATGGACCAATAGGCTTTCTACAAACACTTCTATTCAATATCCATTGTTTCGTGTTCTGTCTTGTGTTGATACTTTTAATACCCTATTAATATCCTCTAATGCCACATCATCCTTCCCACCTTACTCAAATGTAATGCCACATCACCCTTCCCACCTCACTCAAATGTAGATATAAAATCAGGGAAACGCAAGTTCTAATCAGTTGTGTATTTGTGAAGTCTTTGAAAATGTAATAAGTTTTACGAAACGCGCCCATGTCGCGTCAGACTAGAAATAAAAATGAATTTTGGAGAAGTGATTTTTGATTTACCTCCAACAGTGAAGCATAATGTACGAAAGATTGAGAAAATTCGTGTTAGAATTATTAATCTTACTTTTTCGGTCATATTTAATAAAATATGTCTACAGGAAAGACTGCTACCAAAATATACTAATGTTAATATATATATATATATATATATATATATATATATATATATATATATATATATATATATATATATATATATATATATATATATGTATATATATATGTCGCTTAGATTTGAGGGAGGGAGGGGGAGGGGATTGAGGGGAGGGGACGGAGGGGAGGGAGAGGGAGAGGCCTAGGGGACGGACGTGTGGCGGAGGAGCTGCTGCCTTCTCAGCCAATACCCTGAGACATCTTGGCCTCACCGTACCAAGACTCAACCATATTCACCGTGAATACACCAAGCAGACGTGGAAGTGGCCGGAAGTGCCTACTGTGTACCATCTATGTGAAAACTTATCAAAACAGGTGGGTTGGCAGTGTGGAGTCATGGAGGCTGGAGTGAGGGGCCAGGATGGACCCTGCAGGCCTCCCTTAGTGAGGGGAGGTGGGGGGGTGAGTGAGGGGTGTTGTGTGGTCAAGAGAGAGAGGTGGGGGTTGCGCGTGTGCCAAATAGTGTTTTGTGTTTCTCTTTTTTGAAAGTTTTGTTGAACAAGTTACGTTGTCAGCGATAATTGGCGCAACATATCTATCATATTGTTAGTACATCACACGTGCAGTGAGTCAGATTACAAGTGTGTGATTCATTCATTATTGTGCAGTGATATACGGGGGAATTATACCAGTGTTAGTGTCGCCCTGACCCCCGCCCCCACCCAGCGCCCAGGCCGGGAAGTACCTGCTCTCCCCCTCCTACCCACCCCACCACGTCTCCTCCCAACCCACGAGGCCACCTTGCCACCCGCCCATAGAAGCCGGGAGGCTCCCATGTGTGTCTACGCCACCCACCCACCCAATGTATACCCACATATTGTGTAGTGGGTGTATACCCACACTTTGTATAGAGGTGGTATATGTATTACCACTCATCTGAGTAGTAAGTGCCACGGCCAGCTGATCATCCCCCCAGCCTCCAACCGCCGCCCACCCTCCAGTCTCCACCCGCCGTCCACCTTCCCGCCCAGCACCCGCCCAGCGCCCGCCCAGCGCCCGCCCATGTCGCAGCTCTCAACAGATAGCCAGGCTTCTCCAAGCCAAGATGAGCCATCAAGCAGGGGTAGACACGGTAGATGTCAGACGTGTGACAGGGTATGCTATATCTGGTTGAGAGACGATAATGTGCGCTTTCATTCCAACAACGGAGCCAGGTGTTTGGGTTCTGGGCGCCCTCCCAGGGAGAACACCAATCAACAGCCCACACCGCCCGTAAGGCAAAACACCTCCCAGACCTTCATTCCCATAGAAAATTTATTAGAAGCTATCAAAGCAACATCGGCCAGAACCTTGAAACACATCCCTAAAGCAGCCCGCCCCCATGCAGCAGCCAAATTATCTGCCCTCCTGAGAAAGGTCAACGACTCTCCTGGAACGACCCAAGCATGGCACAACCTCCTAATGTTTGGTAACATATGTCTAGCCACCCCTGCAAGGAGAGACAAAACCTTAGCTGCCTCAGTCATCAAAGCTATAAATGATTTTCCCAGGGAGGACAACCAGGTGCGCCTTCCCACTCGCGCGAGAAACTCCCACGGCAGGAAGAGCAACACTGGCATATCCGAGACATCAAAAGTCAGAACATCAGTCACCAAGAAAATAGAAGAAGGAAACACTATTGGCGCAATACGAGTCATCACCAGTGAGGACTCAATTGCCGACAGAGATGCCGCAACAGCTCAAGCCCTAAGGGAGAAACACCCACCCAGGGCTCCGCGTGAGGACGACATTGTACAAGTAGGGGTTACCGGAGCAGAACCTCTCTGGGTGGCTCAATCTGTGGTCCATAAAGCAGCCATGTCCTTCCCTACAGGATCAGCAGGTGGGTTCACAGGACTAAAACCCAACCACCTCAACCAAATGCTCAACCCTGCACTGGGTGACATTGCAAAGAACCTCTTGGTGGAACTAACCAGATTCACAAACACATGTCTAGCTGGCAACATACCAGCGTCCCTAAGACCTATCTTTTTTGGAACATCTCTCTGTGCTCTAAAGAAAAAGGATGGAGGGATCAGGCCAATAGCTGTGGGCAATTCTCTCCGGCGTCTCGTCGCAAAGGCAGCTGCAAGAACAGTTAATGATGCAGCGGCCAACATGCTGAAGCCAAAACAGCTCGGGTTTGGCATTCCACAAGGGTGTGAGGCGGCAGCCCATGCAGCTCGAGCCTTCATTGCCAACATCACAGACGAAAAGGCCCTTATCAAGCTAGATTTCAAAAATTCCTTCAATTTGGTGCGGAGGGATGCTGTACTCCGTGCGGTTCATAGTCATTTCCCTTCCCTCTACCCTTTTGTACATTCATGCTACAGTATGGATCTTAAGCTACTTTTTGGCGAACATGAAATTGACTCGCGAGAAGGCGTCCAACAGGGTGACCCCCTTGCTCCTCTCCTTTTCTGCTTAGTCATCAAACAAGTCACAGAGGTCCTGTCCAGCGAGCTTAACATCTGGTTCTTGGATGATGGTACCCTAGCTGGTTCCCAAGAATCCCTCCTGGAGGACATCAGAAAAATCCAGGAGCAAGGTGCAGTTTTAGGCCTCACCCTGAACCCTTCTAAATGTGAAATAATATGTTCCAACCAGGGCATCGTAGAGAGAATAGAGGGTCTTCTGCCAAATATCCATAAAACTAAACCTGAAGACAGCACACTCCTAGGAGCTCCCCTGGGGTTGAAAGCCATCGATGAGATCCTTGATAAGAAAATCGCCGACCTTAAGAGGATGGATGGGAGGATTGAGGATATTGATGCTCATGATGCACTCTACCTCATCACCAGATGTCTGTCCCTCCCCAGGTTAACCTACTTTCTGAGGTGTTCACCATCTTACAGTAGCCAAAAACTAAGTGAGTATGACCGGTTACTGAAATCAATGCTAGAAAAAGCCCTTAACCTCTCTCTCGATGACCTACAGTGGAAACAAGCCTCTCTTCCCGTAAGACTTGGGGGCCATGGAGTTCGAACAGCAACGCAAATCGCTGTTCCAGCCTTCCTGTCCTCCTTATCAGCATCCGACGACCTTGTGAAGGAAATTCTACATGCCCACTTACATCAGCTGGCAGGTGTACATGATCCCAATTTTACACGCTGTGCCACAGAGTGGGCCTCTCGTACAGGCCAATCACCTCAACCACCATCCCCAAAAGCCCAAAAGCAATCCAGCTGGGATGGCCCCATTGTAGACCAAGTTGCTGCAGAGTGCCTGGGTGCTGCAACAACACAACACGACATTGCTCGCCTCACACCAGTAGCAGCACCACATGCAGGGGATTTCCTGTTAGCAACCCCAATGTCGGCAACTGGCACGCGTCTCACACCACACGCCCTCCGAATTGCTGTGGCCCTCCGCCTTGCTGCCCCAATCCACACCAGATATAGGTGTATTTGCGGCGAGGTGGTGGCTGACAGGTACGGCCACCATGGCCTACTCTGCCAAAGCACAGGGGGATGGCACTCGAGGCACAGTGAAGTTAACGACATCATCAAGAGGAGCTTCACCACAGCTGGATGCCCAGCTGAAAGAGAGCCCCGTTACCTAACACCCCGTAACTCTGATGCTCTTATTGGTCGCCCGGATGGTATCACAGTGAACCCCTGGAAGAATGGCAAGCAGTTGGTATGGGACTACACGTGCGTATACACCTTGGCTAACACCTACATTAACCTCAGTGTTGCACAACCAGGTGGCGCTGCCACCCACAGGGAAGCAGCCAAATCCCGTAAGTATAGAGAACTGGATCACCACTACAATTTTGTCCCCATCGCTTCTGAGATACTCGGCGCCTGGGGTAAAAGTGCTACCAGTTTTTTGAAGGAACTGGGTTCCAGGCTCATTGAAACAACAAGGGACCCAAGAGCTGCAAGCTTTCTTTTCCAGCGCCTCAGTGTGGCGATACAGAGGGGAAATGCGCACTGCATCCAGGGTTCCTGCCCGCCATCTGAGGAGCTGGAGGAACTCGACAACCTATGATAACCATCTTTGTTACCCATATGTAACTCCTTTTTTGTAACAAAGTTCAAATAAAGTAAATATATATGTGTACATACAAAAGAATGGGGGTGGTAGGAGAAGATAATATTAGTGTTCAGTGAGAAACCACAAGGTCTCCTCTGAATACTTTTTATTTTCTTCTCCGAGGCTATGGGTCCCCACATTGGCACCAGAGGTGGTACCCTATATATATATATATATATATATATATATATATATATATATATATATATATATATATATATATATATATATATATATATATATATATACATATATATATATATATATATATATACATATATATATACTTTATATATATATATATATATATATATATATATATATATATATATATATATATATATATATATATATATATTTGTATACTGGCAGCAGGTTTTCTTTCAAACATGTTTCATTGAATATGACCGCATATTCTGTATTTATTATTTTCTGGTTTAGGGCTTCTATCCCTCTAACTATTTTCTTAGCATCAGGGCTTAGTTGGAATAGGAGTTCTCCAAAACTCATTTTCGTACTTTTAAGGTGAAGAAAAGAAGTGATTTACTATAGAGTGTATTACACTTATTTATACAATTTGCACAACGTTTCGAACCTCCATGGTTCATTCTCAAGTGAACAGATCTTACAATGCTGGTTGATTTTATACCCGCACTGGGTCAGGTGATAATACAATAAAGGTGAAAACATGGGGGGATACATAAGGGATAAAAATGAGGGGAAACAGAGGTAACTGCAGAAGGCTTATTGGCCCATACGACGCAGCTCCTATCTAAACACAAAGATTAATCCAGTGTAATTGGCCTGTTATGTTGGACATTGTCTTCTGTGTTGGCATCGTTATGTTCTGGTCTTGTCCTTACTCTCATGGTGGGTAGAGTAAATAGTTCTGTGATTTGGGTGTTCATGGTAGGTTATTCTTTTCTTATGTGAATTGCCTGAAGATTTGTAATCTTCTTGCATCTTGGGTTTTGTCTATTATGCAGGTATTCTTGTTCAACATTTCTCTTGTTAGAGTGATGTCATGGGCTTGTCTCATGTGATTCCAAGGGGCACCGGATTGAAGATGGCATGTCAAACGCCTCGTTAGCTTGGTCGACGTCATACCTATGTACTTAGATTGAAGGTTACATCCTTCGTGGGGGCAAGTGTACATGTATACTACGCTTGACTGCTGTAGAGGGTTCTCCGTCGGCTTCGAGTTGTTTTTGATAAGGAGTTCGGAAGTCTTCTTGGTTTTGTAGAATATTATCAGGTTTATGTTTTGGTTAGGAGTAGTGCTTTTTACTCTTTTACGGATTATTTCTTTCATTATTCTTTCCTCTTTTATATGTTCACTGTGCATGGTTGATTTGTAATATAACTTTATTGGAGGTGTTGTGGTTTCTGTTCTAGGTTCTGGATTATACCAACGGTCCAAGTGTCTTCTTATAGCAGCGTTTATTTCCGCGTTGCTATATCCGTTGTTCACCAATACCTGAGTTACTCTTTCAAACTCTCTACTCACGTTGCTCCATTCAGAGCAGTGGGTAAGCGCTCGACGAATATAAGCATGGAGAACACTGGCTTTGTATCTTTAGGGGCACTCACTTCTATCGTTCAGGCATAATCCTATGTTGGTGGGCTTGGTATATACGTTGGTGCTTAAAGAGGTTCCTGTTTTTGTTATTAGTACATCCAGGAATGGCAGACTGTTATTTTCACTATTTTCATGTGTATATCGGAGTACTGACTCTCTCTCTAGATGTCAATTAGGTCAATTTTTTTCGATGATGTCGAAAAAAGATGTCTTTTAGGTCAATTAGTTCATCTGAGTCTTTTACTATTACGAATATGTCATCTACATAACGGCAATATACAGTTGGTTTTTGTCTGCTACTGAAGACCCTGTCTTCGATGGTTCCCATATAAAAATTAGCAAATAAAACTCCTAAGGGGGAGCCCATTACTACTCCATCTATTTGTAAATACATGTTTCCTTGTGGACTGATGAAATGATGAAATGAGTTTGGGAGAACTCCTATTCCAACTAAGCCCTGATGCTAAGAAAATAGTTAGAGGGATAGAAGCCCTAAACCAGAAAATAATAAATACAGAATATGCGGTCATATTCAATGAAATATATATATATATATATATATATATATATATATATATATATATATATATATATATATATATATATATATATATACATACATCATATTCTGTATTAAATAAATACAGAATATGCGGTCATATTCAATGAAATATATATATATATATATATATATATATATATATATATATATATATATATATATATATATATACATACAAGGTAGTGTATAATAAAAGCACACTACCTTTCTTCGCGTTGAATGCTGTAATTGTTTTATTTACTTTCCGCTTAAGGTCTTCCACAGGGTTTCTCGTGATTCGTTGAAATTTGGTGACACCAAATTATTATTATTATAATAATAATAGGAGTTCGGAAGTCTTCTTGTTTTTGTAGAATATTATCAGGTTTATGTTTTGGTTAGAAGTAATGCTTTTTACTCCTTTACGGATTATTTCTTTCATTATGCTTTCCTCTTTTATATGTTCACTGTGCTTGGTTGATTTGTAATATAATTTTATTGGAGGTATTGTGGTTTCTGTTCTAGGTTCAGGATTATACCAACGGTCCAAGTGTCTTCTTATAGCAACGTTTATTTCCGCGTTGCTATATCCGTTGTTCACCAATACCTGAGTTACTCTTTCAAACTCTCTGCTCACGTAGCTCCATTCAGAGCAGTGGGTAAGCGCTCGACGAATATAGGCATTGAGAACACTTGCTTTGTATCTTTGGAGGAACTCATTTC
>NC_091222.1:13515954-13589414 GCF_040958095.1 Procambarus clarkii
TTCGTTGTAGATTTTTGCTGTGAAATCCATATTCATATATGAATTTTCCTTCCGTATTTGACGGATAATATCTACACCCGTGTGAGACTTATATTTCTCCCATAACTCTGTTGGAGTTATGGGAGAAATATATGCTCTCCCATCTGTTGGAGACGAAGGAGAGCAGGCGGTCAATATGACTGCAAACAATGCACGAATTTGATTTGGATGTGACGTGTTGGACGCATATTAATGCATACATCCCAGTGTCGGACATTCTCCAATAAATTCAGAACTTGACACGCACTACATAGCCATCATAGCTGTCATAGCTGTTTGTTACACATTTGCAGCTGTGAAAAAACATGTTGTCTATTTTCTTGTTTTCAAAACAAAAACAAAAAATAATATTGAAATATTTATATTCAAATGCAGATCAATTGACACAGCTCAAATATATATATATATGTATATATATATATATATATATATATATATATATATATATATATATATGTATATATATATATATGTATATATATATATATATATATATATATATGTATATATTTATATATGTATATATATATATATATATATATATATATATATATATATATATATATATATATATATATATATATATATATATATATATATATATATATATATATATATATATATATATATATACCAGACACCAAGCTCCAGACACAAAGCTGAACGCTTTAAAATAGACCAACGTCGTCTATGCCTTCAAATGCCCACTTGGGGACAGTAAGCCTCAAAGAACTCAGTATATAGGCAAGACAACATCTCTTTCCAGGCGATTAACGATGCATAAGCTACAGGGCTCCATTAAGGAACATATAATCTCTTCCCACAACCAAACCATCACCAGAGAAGTCTTAACAAACATCATAGAAATCATCGATAGATACAGCGATAGCATGTGGCTTGACATTTGCGAGGCACTACACATCAAGAAGTCAACACCAGCAACAGCCAATTAATGCACAACTATATTTTACCCACTTGAAGACTCCACACCAATATAGAAGCATCAAGAAATATGGGCCAATAGGCCCTTTGCAGTTACCCTTCTTCCCTTTAACTTACCCAATATTATACCCATTGTTTCGTGTTCTGTCTTGTGTTGAAAGTTTGTTTTCACCTCATCCAAAATTGTTGTAACATATCACCTCACCCAAATGCAGGTATACAAGATAAAAGGTTAAGATAGGTTTAAATTATAGTATAGTAGAACTCTGTTAAGTGTTTCCAGGTTATAGTTGTGTGTATGTGTAAACTAAAGTCTTTGAAAATGTATTAAGTTATTATGAAACGCGTTCAAGTGTCGCGTCAGACTAGAAATAAAAATGAATTTTGGAGAATTGATTTTTCAATTACCATCGATAGTGAAAAGAAACAAAAGAAATATTGAGAAAATTCGTGTTAGAATTATTAATCTTACTTTTTCGGTCATATATATATATATATATATATATATATATATATATATATATATATATATATATATATATATATATATATATATTAGTATATATATTATTAAATATGACCGAAAAAGTAAAATTAATAATTCTAACACGAATTTTCTCAATCTTTCGTACATTACGCTTCACTGTTGGAGGTAAATCAAAAATCACTTCTCCAAAATTCATTTTTATTTCTAGTCTGACGCGACACGGGCGCGTTTCGTAAAACTTATTACATTTTCAAAGACTTCACAAATACACAACTGATTAGAACGTATCTCTGATTTTATATCTACATTTGAGTGAGGTGGGAAGGGTGATGTGGCATTAACACAAGACAGAACAGGAGGGGATATTAATAGGGTATTAAAAGTATCAACACAAGACAGAACAGAAACAATGGGTAATGAATAGAAGTGTTTGTAGAAAGCCTATTGGTCCATATTTCTTGATGCTTCTATATTGGAGCGGAGTCTTGAGGTGGGTAGAATATAGTTGTGCAATAATTGGCTGTTGATTGCTGGTGTTGACTTCTTGATGTGTAGTGCCTCGCAAACGTCAAGCCGCCTGCTATTGCTGTATCTATCGATGATTTCTGTGTTGTTTACTAGGATTTCTCTGGCGATGGTTTGGTTATGGGAAGAGATTATATGTTCCTTAATGGAGCCCTGTTGCTTATGCATCGTTAAACGCCTAGAAAGAGATGTTGTTGTTTTGCCTATATACTGGGTTTTTTGGAGCTTACAGTCCCCAAGTGGGCATTTGAAGGCATAGACGACATTAGTCTCTTTTAAAGCTTTCTGTTTTGAGTCTGGAGAGTTTCTCATGAGTAGGCTGGCCGTTTTTCTGGTTTTATAGTAAATCGTCAGTTGTATCCTCTGATTTTTGTCTGTAGGGATAACGTTTCTATTAACAATATCTTTCAGGACCCTTTCCTCCGTTTTATGAGCTGTGGAAAAGAAGTTCCTGTAAAATAGTCTAATAGGGGGTATAGGTGTTGTGTTAGTTGTCTCTTCAGAGGTTGCATGGCTTTTCACTTTCCTTCTTATGATGTCTTCGATGAAACCATTGGAGAAGCCGTTATTGACTAGGACCTGCCTTACCCTACAGAGTTCTTCGTCGACTTGCTTCCATTCTGAGCTGTGGCTGAGAGCACGGTCGACGTATGCGTTAACAACACTCCTCTTGTACCTGTCAGGGCAGTCGCTGTTGGCATTTAGGCACATTCCTATGTTTGTTTCCTTAGTGTAGACTGCAGTGTGGAAACCTCCGCCCTTTTCCATGACTGTTACATCTAGAAAAGGCAGCTTCCCATCCTTTTCCGTCTCGTAAGTGAAACGCAGCACGGAACTCTGCTCAAATGCCTCCTTCAGCTTCTGCAGATGTCTGACATCAGGTACCTGTGTAAAAATGTCGTCAACATACCTGCAGTATATGGCCGGTTTCAAGTTCATGTCGACTAAGACTTTTTGCTCGATGGTACCCATGTAGAAGTTTGCAAACAGGACACCTAGGGGAGAACCCATGGCGACCCCATCTACTTGCTTATACATGTGCCCATCCGGGCTCAAGAAGGGTGCCTCTTTAGTACAAGCTTGGAGTAGTTTCCTCAGAATACTTTCTGGCATGTCAAGAGGAGTACAGGCTGGATCACGATACACTCTGTCGGCTATCATTCCGATTGTCTCGTCCACAGGTACGTTGGTAAACAGCGATTCTACGTCCAACGAGGCTCTTATCCCTGTGGCCCGTGTGCCCCGCAGTAAGTCCACAAATTCCTTTGGAGACTTCAGGCTGAAGGCGCAAGGAACATAAGGAGTCAGCAGGCCGTTGAGTCGCTTTGCCAGTCTGTACGTGGGTGTGGGTATCTGGCTAATGATTGGCCGAAGTGGGTTTCCAGGCTTGTGTGTCTTGACATTTCCATACGCATATCCAGGTTTATATTCCCCAATGATCTTTGGCAGGTGGAGTCCGGATTTCTTGGCGTTTACAGTTTCGATCAGTTTGTTGACCTTTGCTTTTAATTCGGCTGTAGTGTCCTTCGTTACCCTTTGGAACTTAGTTTGGTCAGAGAGTATGATGTTCATTTTCGCCAGATATTCGTCTTTTTTAAGAATGACATATATTGGCGACTTGTCACCTCTCCTGACAACTATCTCCTTGTTCTCACGAAGGCTTTTAGCTGCCGCTTTAAGCTCGGGGGACAGTATGGTGCTTCTGTAGTTGCCTCGATTCTTTCCTCCTTCTGCAATAAGTTCTGCTTGTAAGGTATCTTTGGTAGTGACCTTCTTTTGTGTCTCGAGGTCGAATATGTCGTCCAACAGAATTTCCAACTCTACTTTCCGGGCCATTTCACTCGGTCTGGACATAACATGACAGTTTATGCCCAGATTTAGGAGAGTGACTTGGTCCTCAGTGAGGTTAATTCCTGCAAGGTTCAGGAAGCCATCTCTTGGTCGTGGAATTGCCATAGGTCCTCCATATAATGTTGTTAGTTTCTTGATAATCCTTGTTTCAGTGCTGAGGTGATGTTGGTCTGTGAGGATGTCGAGGTGTTGTTCAATGCGGGTACGGATACTGTGGTCGATGTTGCTATTTCTCCACTCGTTTGTAGCATGAAGTAGTTGCGTTTTGTTGTCTTTGATTTCATTCTCTGCCTTGTATATCTGATCACGAATCAGATCCTGGCGATATTTTATCGTGAAGGCTTGATCGAAACTGTAAACGCCAAGAAATCCGGACTCCACCTGCCAAAGATCATTGGGGAATATAAACCTGGATATGCATATGGAAATGTCAAGACGCACAAGCCTGGAAACCCACTTCGGCCAATCATTAGCCAGATACCCACACCCACGTACAGACTGGCAAAGCGACTCAACGGCCTGCTGACTCCTTATGTTCCTTGCGCCTTCAGCCTGAAGTCTCCAAAGGAATTTGTGGACTTTCTGCGGGGCACACGGGCCACAGGGACAAGAGCCTCGTTGGACGTAGAATCGCTGTTTACCAACGTACCTGTGGACGAGACAATCGGAATGATAGCCGACAGAGTGTATCGTGATCCAGCCTGTACTCCTCTTGACATGCCAGAAAGTATTCTGAGGAAACTACTCCAAGTTTGTACTAAAGAGGCACCCTTCTTGAGCCCGGATGGGCACATGTATAAGCAAGTAGATGGGGTCGCCATGGGTTCTCCCCTAGGTGTCCTGTTTGCAAACTTCTACATGGGTACCATCGAGCAAAAAGTCTTAGTCGACATGAACTTGAAACCGGCCATATACTGCAGGTATGTTGACGACATTTTTACACAGGTACCTGATGTCAGACATCTGCAGAAGCTGAAGGAGGCATTTGAGCAGAGTTCCGTGCTGCGTTTCACTTACGAGATGGAAAAGGATGGGAAGCTGCCTCTTCTAGATGTAACAGTCATGGAAAAGGGCGGAGGTTTCCACACTGCAGTCTACACTAAGGAAACAAACATAGGAATGTGCCTAAATGCCAACAGCGACTGCCCTGACAGGTACAAGAGGAGTGTTGTTAACGCATACGTCGACCGTGCTCTCAGCCACAGCTCAGAATGGAAGCAAGTCGACGAAGAACTCTGTAGGGTAAGGCAGGTCCTAGTCAATAACGGCTTCTCCAATGGTTTCATCGAAGACATCATAAGAAGGAAAGTGAAAAGCCATGCAACCTCTGAAGAGACAACTAACACAACACCTATACCCCCTATTAGACTATTTTACAGGAACTTCTTTTCCACAACTCATAAAACGGAGGAAAGGGTCCTGAAAGATATTGTTAATAGAAACGTTATCCCTACAGACAAAAATCAGAGGATACAACTGACGATTTACTATAAAACCAGAAAAACGGCCAGCCTACTCATGAGAAACTCTCCAGACACAAAACAGAACGCTTTAAAAGAGACTAATGTCGTCTATGCCTTCAAATGCCCACTTGGGGACTGTAAGCTCCAAAAAACCCAGTATATAGGCAAGACAACAACATCTCTTTCTAGGCGTTTAACGATGCATAAGCAACAGGGCTCCATTAAGGAACATATAATCTCTTCCCATAACCAAACCATCGCCAGAGAAATCCTAGTAAACAACACAGAAATCATCGATAGATACAGCGATAGCAGGCGGCTTGACGTTTGCGAGGCACTACACATCAAGAAGTCAACACCAGCAATCAACAGCCAATTATTGCACAACTATATTCTACCCACCTCAAGACTCCGCTCCAATATAGAAGCATCAAGAAATATGGACCAATAGGCTTTCTACAAACACTTCTATTCAATACCCATTGTTTCTGTTCTGTCTTGCGTTGATACTTTTAATACCCTATTAATATCCCCTCCTGTTCTGTCTTGTGTTAATGCCACATCACCCTTCCCACCTCACTCAAATGTAGATATAAAATCAGAGATACGTTCTAATCAGTTGTGTATTTGTGAAGTCTGAAAATGTAATAAGTTTTACGAAACGCGCCCGTGTCGCGTCAGACTAGAAATAAAAATGAATTTTGGAGAAGTGTTTTTTGATTTACCTCCAACAGTGAAGCGTAATGTACGAAAGATTGAGAAAATTCGTGTTAGAATTATTAATCTTACTTTTTCGGTCATATTTAATAATATATGTCTACAGGAAAGACTGCTACCAAAATATACTAATATATATATATATAGAATATATATATATATATATATATATATATATATATATATATATATATATATATATATATATATATATATATATATATATTTATATATATATATATATATATATATATATATATATATATATATATATATATATATATATATATATATATATATATATATATATATATATATATATATGGAAGGGAGTACCACCTCTAGCTGGAAGAAGGGGGACCCATAACCTTGGAGGAACCCACGCATAACGCATTAGAGGGAATGTTTAGATCCCCTTCAATACAGTTTCTGTGTGCTTTTCTCCTACCACCCCCTTCCTTTTCTATTTTTTGTGCTTTATTATGCATTTGATAATTACATGAGATACATGGGTTGATACAAAAATAATAATGCAAAAAGGTGCTTAAAGGTTATGGATATCTTGAAAACCACAACAATGGGAAACATTGATGAATGTCACAGATGGGTTCGATCATTGTTGCAAGTCAAACACTTCTTCGAATTCCTCTGAAGTTGGACTAGTGCCCAAGACGCAACAGGCATTTCCCCTCTGAATCGCAACACTGAGGCGCTGGAACCAGAAAATTTTTGCTCTCTGGTCTTTTGTAGCGCTGATCAATTTGTCCCCCAATTCCTTCAGGAACTTCAATGCACATTTTCCCCCACGAACCGAGGGTCTCCGAGCCGATCGGAACAAAGCTGTAGCAGTGTGCTAGACCTCTGTATTTAATAATTTTCTGCGATTCCCTGAAAGAAGCAGCACCACCGCTTTCACGTGTGCTGTAGTGGAGGTAGGTACTGGCCAGTGTGGCAGCGCACGTGTAGTCCCATACCACTTGCTTACCATCCTTCCAAGGTAGCAAGGTGACCCCATCAGGGCGCTTCTGAGGGTCGTTAGGTCTCAATAAGTGTGGTTCTCTTTGTGCCGGGCAGCGGGCTGTGGCGAGGCTCCTCTTGATGATGTCGTTGACTTCTTCATGTCTTGCAATTTTACCATGTGATTTACGACATACCAGACCATAACGACCATATTGGTCTGCCATCGCAGCTCCGCAGATGCACCTATGTTCGGTGAGGATGGGGGCAGCAAGGCGAAGGGCAACTCCAATGCAGAGAGCGTCATGACTGAGGCGAGTTCCCAGGGCTGCATTGGGCACAGTAAATAAAAAATCCCCGGCGTGGGGTGCTGTTACCGCTAGGAGGCGGGCTTTGTTTTCAGCATCAGCGTTGTCAATCATTGCTGTGACAGTCTTTTCCATTATGGGGCTATCCCAGTGGGCCTGCTTGTGGTCTTTTGGGACTTGTGGTCGGGGTTGAGGGTGTGCAATGGTGTCCCATTGTCTGGCTGCTTCGATGAACGTTTGATCATGAGTTCCGCTGTCTCTCTCATACGCTCTGGTTGGATCTGCCCTACCAATTCGTTGGCTGCTGTACATGAGGATAAGAATGCTGGAAGTGCTACCTCAGTTGCCTTTCGTATGCCTATCCCTCCAAATCTCACTGGTAGTGTTGCTTGGTCCCACTGACTGTCATCTAAATCTAGGTTGAGCGCCTTCCTGAATATTGACCTGAGGAGCTCATCATATTGTTGTAGAAGTGGGTTGCCAAAAGCTGATGCACACCTTAAGAAGTATGTTAGCCTGGGCAAGGTAAGGCACTTTGTGAGAAGGTAGAGGGTATCGTGGGAGTCCAAGTCCCCAATTCTCTCTTCCATCCTCTTTAGGTCTCTAAACTTTTCGTCAAGGACTGCAGCAATGGCATTGTGGCCCAGAGGTGCTCCGAGTATTGTTCTGTCGGTAGGTTTAACGACTGAGGCTTCTGGTAAAACTGATTTCACTGCTCTAATGATTACTTCACTGGATGCAATAATTTCGCACTTGGAGGGGTTAAGAACGAGACCCATGGACTCCCCCCCATGTCTTCACCAGCTGTAGGTCTTCTAGCAGGGAATCTTGTGTGCCTGCCAGAGTGCCATTATCCAGGAACCAGATGTTGAGCTCACTGGACAGTCTGGTTGTAATTTCTCGAACCGCTATGCAAAAGAGGAACGGTGCAAGTGGGTCACCCTGTTGAATTCCATCTGCTGAGGTGACTTCATGTTTGCCAAACAGGATGGTTGAGTCTTTGCTGTAGCCTGCTGACACAAACGGGAGAATGCTTGGGCAATGTTCCTGGACTGCAGTGAGGATTGCTTCCCTTTTGACCGAGTTGAAAGCGTTTTTAAAATCTAATTTTACTACTGCCTGGTCTTCAGTAAGAGAGCTAATGTAGGCTCGTGCAGCATGAGCCGCTGCTTCACAGCCTTGGGGGACTCCAAACCCCAGCTGGTTGGGTTGCAGCATGGTGGCTGCTTCCATTCGGATACTTCTGACAGCAGCCCTTGCAACTAGGCGGCGAAGGGTATTACCAACGGCAATGGGTCTGATCCCTCCCCCCTTCTTTTTCAGGGCACAGGGGATGCACCAAAGAAGAATGGTTTGATTTCATCAGGGATTAACCTGGCGAGGTAGTTGTTGACAAACGTTGTGATTTCTGTCAGGAGCGCTTCTGCAGCTGGGCCAAGAACAGGGTTCACCATTTCCTTCACATGTTGAGGTCTTACCCCTGTGTAGCCTCCTGAGGAGCCCGGGGGAAATGAAACGATAGCTTTATAAACCTCTGACTCCCGGAGGACGAGAGGTTCCTGGTTAGGGGCGAGCCTGACCTGTGGGGGAGGTCCACCTACGGCCCTGAGGGGGTGTTTTTCTCTCAGTGCTTGGGCTGTGGTTTCATCCCTGGGCAAAATTTTGTCCTCACTTGTGATCAACCTGAGTGCCCCGACTGTATTGCCCACTTCAATTTTCTTGCTGACTTGGGTACCTAATTTTCTGTTGTCGCTGATTGTCGTACTTGGTCTGCCTCGGCGGTGTTTGGTGTGTTTGGGGAGGAGGACTAGGTTGTCAGCCCTAGGAAAATCCCTAATTGCTTTATTGACGGATGAGGCCAGTGTCTTGCCTCCTCTGTCTGGTACACCTAAGCATGCATTGCCAAAAAGTAACAGATTGTGCCAGGCTTTGATGGTATCAGGTGCATCAAGGTTATTTGCCCCTCTGTTGACTTTTGCGATGAGGTCCGTGTATTTCCCGGCAGCAAATGGGCGAGAGGCCTTTGGGATGTGGGTGAGTGTCCTGGTTGACGTTGCTTTAATTGCCTCTAGCAGGTCGTCTGTTGCAATGTAATCACTGGTGCAACAGGCTCCTGAGTGCTGCCTCCTCCCACGGGAGGCCTCCCTGACCCAGGACAGTCGACATGCTGGCGTATGACTCTAGAGACCGAGTTGATGCTGATGTTGCTCCCACAAACACTGCATGTGCCTGTCCTTTGATTGGCTTCGGGAGGGGTGAGCTGGCTGGTAGCGGCTTCTTCTGCCATCCCCTTAGGTAAAGTGAATGTCACCTTGCACTGGAGTATTTGTCTCTCCCTCCTGGCTGGGGGGGACGAGGTTGTGCCCTATACTATGCGTCATGTCTGGCTCGTGGAGGTGGTGGGTGGGGGTTGGGAGGCTGCGCTGGCCCGGTCTGGGACGGGGGCCAGGGAGGGGAAGGCGCGACCACCTGATCGTGGGAGGTGGGGTCGGGGGAGCGGAAGACACTGCACCTCACGGAGGGGGGTGGGGAGACACTACACAAGTGGAGTGGGCGAGCGGGAGACACTACACTCACTGGGGGGGAGGCACTACACTCAGGGGGTGGGGGTGGGGGTGGGGGGAGGGTTGATGTGGCACGTAACATTTGGATAATTTCCTTTTGTCACTAAACACTGGTGAATGTGTCCTGGCT
This sequence comes from Procambarus clarkii, assembly GCF_040958095.1. NCBI lineage: Eukaryota > Metazoa > Arthropoda > Malacostraca > Decapoda > Cambaridae > Procambarus > Procambarus clarkii. The sequence goes on from NC_091222.1 coordinate 13,525,938, forward strand.
CACTGGGTGTGGTGCTCTCAACACGATACTCACAATGGTCCAGTCACCACAGGACTGGACTCAACTTATCTTTTACAAGCGCTTATTGGCACACTGGTGACCCAGTCTCTTGACCCACCACATGTGTCCTTCCACCCTTTCCTGGTGAGGGAGCCGTAGGGCGTGTGACGTGTGTGGGCGTGGGCTGACGGTGGGCGTGGGGTGGCGGTGGGCGTAGGGTTGCGTGGGGTGACGGTGGGCGTGGGGTGCCGGTGGGCGTAGGGTTGCGTGGGGTGACGGTGGGCGTGGGGTGCCGGTGGGAGTGGGGTAACGGTGGGCGTTGGGTAACGATGCGTGGGAGGTGATGGTGGGCGTTGGTCGACAGTGGGCGTGGGGTGGACGATGGTCGTCGGGTCAGCCGCCGGGAGAGGGTAGCTGGGTGGGCTGGCGAGGCCTGTGGGAGGCTAGGGAGAGGGGGGGAGAAGGTGTCCCGGTCACACACAATTAACACAAAGTTTCACAGGTGCATTATGTTTATCACTACAATATCACTACAATACACTCACTTATCACTACAATATATATATATATATATATATATATATATATATATATATATATATATATATATATATATATATATATATATATATACATATATATATATGTCGTACCTAGTAGCCAGAACGCACTTCTCAGCCTATTATGCAAGGCCCGATTCGCCTAATAAGCCAAGTTTTCCTGAATTATTAAATTTTCTCTATTTTTTTTCTTATGAAATGATAAAGCTACCCATTTCATTATGTATGAGGTAAATTTTTTTATTGAAGTTAAAATTAACGTAGGATATATGACCGAGCCTAACCAACCCTACCTAACCTAACCTAAGCTATCTTTATAGGTTAGGTTAGGTTGGGTAGCCGAAAAAGTTAGGTTAGGTTAGGTTAGGTAGGTTAGGTAGTCGAAAAACAATTATTTCATGAAAATTTGGCTTATTAGGCAAATCGGGCCTTGCATAGTAGGCTGAGAAGTGCGTTCTGGCTACTAGATACGACATATATATTTATATATTGGTGGCAGGTGTACATGATCCCAATTTTACACGCTGTGCCACAGAGTGGGCCTCTCGTGCAGGCCAATCACCTCAACCACCATCCCCAAAAGCCCACAAGCAATCCAGCTGGGATGGCCCCATTGTAGACCAAGTTGCTGCAGAGTGCCTGGGTGCTGCAACAACACAACACGACATTGCTCGCCTCCCAGCAGTAGCAGCACCACATGCAGGGGATTTCCTGTTAGCAACCCCAATGTCGGCAACTGGCACGCATCTCACACCACACGCCCTCCGAATTGCTGTGGCCCTCCGCCTTGCTGCCCCAATCCACACCAGATATAGGGGTATTTGCGGCGAGGTGGTGGCTGACAGGTACGGCCACCATGGCCTACTCTGCCAAAGCACAGGGGGATGGCACTTGAGGCACAGTGAAGTTAACGACATCATCAAGAGGAGCCTCACCACAGCTGGATGCCCAGCTGAAAGAGAGCCCCGTTACCTAACGCCCCATAACTCTGATGCTCTTATTGGTCGCCCGGATGGTATCACAGTGAACCCCTGGAAGAATGGCAAGCAGTTGGTATGGTACTACATGTGCGTATCAACCCTGGCTAACACCTACATTAACCTCAGTGTTGCACAACCAGGTGGCGCTGCCACCCACAGGGAAGCAGCCAAATCCCGTAAGTATAGAGAACTGGATCACCACTACAATTTTGTCCCATTGCTTCTGAGACACTCGGCGCCTGGGGTAAAAGTGCTACTAGTTTTTTTAAGGAACTGGGTTCTAGGCTCATTGAAACAACAAGGGACCCAAGAGCTGCAAGCTTTCTTTTCCAGCGCCTCAGTGTGGCGATACAGAGGGGAAATGCGCACTGCATCCAGGGTTCCAGCCCGCCATCTGAGGAGCTGGAAGAACTCGACAACCTATGATAACCATCTTTGTAACCCATATGTAACTCCTTTTTTGTAACAAAGTTCAAATAAAGTAAATATATATGTGTACATACAAAAGAATGGGGGTGGTAGGAGAAGATAATATTAGTGTTCAGTGAGAAACCATAAGGTCTTCTCTGAATACTTTTTATTTTCTTCTCCGAGGCTATGGGTTCCCACATTGGCACCAGAGGTGGTACCCTCACAAACTTTTATATATATATATATATATATATATATATATATATATATATATATATATATATATATATATATATATATATATATATATATATATATATATATATATATATAATGTCGTACCTAGTAGCCAGAACGTACTTCTGAGCCTACTATGCAAGGCTCGATTTGCCTAATAAGCCAAGTTTTCATGAATTAATTGTTTTTCGACTACCTAACCTACCTAACCTAACCTAACTTTTTCGGCTACCTAACCTAACCTAACCTATAAAGATAGGTTAGGTAGGGTTGGTTAGGTTCGGTCATATCTACGTTAATTTTAACTCCAATAAAAAAAATTGACCTCATACATAATGAAATGGGTAGCTTTATCATTTCATAAGAAAAAAATTAGAGAAAATATATTAATTCAGGAAAACTTGGCTTATTAGGCAAATCGGGCCTTGCATAGTAGGCTGAGAAGTGCGTTCTGGCTACTAGGTACGACATATATATATATATATATATATATATATATATATATATATATATATATATATATATATATATATATATATTAGGGGTACCACCTCTGGTGCAATTGCAGGGACCCACATCCTGAAAGAAGAAAACACAGAGCATTCAAAGAAGATCTTGTGGATTCTCACTGAATACTTTATTCTTTTCTTCTCCTACCACCCCTATTACTTTTTGTATGTTTTGTTTTATTTTATTGCAATGCTACAGTTTTCAGAGAATACACACACACACAGAAATATATAACAATTAAACAATCAGCGTTCGAAGATCTCGTCCAGCTCCTTGGAGGTTGGGTGCATACCCAGGATACAGCACGCATTTCCCCTCTGAATTGCGACACTGAGGCGCTGGAACAAGAAACTGGCTGCTCGTGGTCTCTAGTTTTCCCAATGAGTTCCTCACCAACCTCTTTTAAAAACTTGAGTGCACATTTACCCCAGGCGCCCAGAGTCTCAGAGCCAATCGGCACGAACTTGTAACAACGTTCTAGGTCTCTGTACTTGTGGAATTTCTGGGTCTCCCTGAAGGTGGCTGCCCCACCTCCCTCTGCTGAGCTGTAACGTAAATAGATATCAGCCAGTGTAGATGCACAGGTGTAATCCCATACGACCTGTTTACCTTCCCTCCATGGCTGAAGGGTGACTCCATCTGGGCGTTTTTGGCACATTGTCAGGTCAGCACAACTGGGGTTCCCTTTGTGCTGGACACCCAGCTGTAGCCAAACTTCTCTTGATGATGTCATTGACTGCTTCATGTCTGGCAATCTTTCCCTGTGTCTTACGACAGATGAGACCATGGCTGCCGTATTGGTCTGCCCGTGCATGGCTGCAAACACACCAGTGTTTGGTGGAGATATGGGCAGCAAGGCGCAGAGCAACAACAATACTTAGGGCCCGATGGTCCGGGCAGGTGCTCAAGGCGGAATTAGGGACTGCCAACAGGAAGTCCCCAGCATGGGGGGCTTGCACAGCTAGGAGACTCGCTCTGTCCTTCTGTGAAGCTGCGTCCAGCAATACTTTGGCGATGTTCTCCACTATGGGGCTATCCCATTTGGCCTGTTTACCGTAGTTTGGAATAGTTGGTCGGGTGTGTGAATTGGCAAGAGTGTCCCACTGACCAGCTCCCTTCACAAATTTGGGATCACGAATCCCAATGGAGTTCCTTAGGTATTCTGGTAGTATTTCCTTCACTAATTCACTTGTAGCACTGGTCGAGGATAAGAATGCCGGCAATGCTAACTCTGTCGCCTTGCGAATACCTATACCCCCGAGTCTAACTGGGAGCGTTGCTTGGTCCCACTGGTCATCTTGCAAGGAGAGGTTTAACACTTTCATTGTTATTGTCTTTAGGAGTGAGTCGTATTCCGTTAATTTTGGCCTGTCAAAGGAAGGAGCACACCTGAGGAAATAGGTAAGTCTGGGCAAGGCCAGGCACCTTGTAAGAAGGTACAAAGCATCGTGAGCATCCAAAGCCATTATTCGCGCCTACATCCTCCTCAGGTCTTTAAGCTTTTCTTCGAGAACTACCATTATGGCGTTCGAGCCCAGAGGTGCCCCTAGCAGCACACTGTCGGTGGGAGCGATCACTTGGGCTCCTGGCAATAAGATTCGTACTGCATCTATGATTGGTTGGCTGGATGAGATGATTTAACACTTTGATGGATTTAGTGTAAGTCCTAACTCCTCTTCCATAGATTTCACTAGCTGAAGATCTCCTAGCAGGGATTCCTGTGTCCCTGCCAGGGTGCCATCGTCAAGGAACCAGATGTGGAATTCTCTGGACAACCTGCTTGTGACCTCCTTAGCTGCCATGCAAAAAAGGAAAGGGGCAAATGAGTCTCCCTGCTGGACACCTTCTGCAGAAACAACTTCATGTTCCCCAAACAGCAGCGTCGATTCCCTACTGTACCCTGCTGAAACAAAAGGAAGTAGACAAGGAAAGCTGGTTCGAACTGCTTCCAGTACCACATCCCTTTTTACCTGGTTGAAGAAATTTTAAAGTCTAATTTAATTAATGCCCTTATTTTCTGGGAGGTCCTTGATATAGGCTCGTGCTGCAAGAGCTGCTGCTTCACAGCCATGGGGGGCACCAAAACCTAGTTGATGGGGTTGAAGCATCGTTGCAGCGTCTATGCTGATTTTTCTGACAGCTGCCCTAGCAACAAGGCACCGAAGTGTGTTACCCAAGGCAATGGGTCTGACTCCACCATCCTTCTTCTTAAGGACACAAAGGGATGCTCCGAAGAAGAAGGGTTTAATTGTATCTGGGATCAACCCGGAGAGACAGTCGTTTGACAAACTTCGTGATCTCTGACAGTAGTGTCTCGACAACTTCGCCGAGAATTGGATTTGTCATCTCCTTGAGGTGCTGAGGTCTTACTCCAGTGTATCCCCCCTGTATGTATATATATATATATATATATATATATATATATATATATATATATATATATATATATCCTACCTTGAGGTGTTTTCGGGGCTTAGTATCCCCCCCGACCCGGTCGTCGACTAGGCCTCCTCGTTGCTCCCCCTCATATGTCACATAAATGAGTCCCATAATTTTGAGCCTATAGATGTTCCAAACATTGAACTATATAAATAAACAAATTATACACTTTTGAATAATATTACAGCAAAAAAAAACAGAAGAGATGAATGAGAAACATCAAAATAATTGTGAAAAAATATATTCGCGGCAACTGCCACCCCACGGGGTGGGGTGGCAGTGATTAAGTGCTTAATTGCACACTAGTTTCTTTATCAGCTATCTCACCCTGTCAGAGTAAATGAGACAAATGTATGTGAATGCATGTGTGTGTATATATGTATGTATATGTGTGTGTGTATGTATATGTATGGGTATAAAGTATATTTGGAAGCTGATCAGAATTACATTTCACCTTTGTGAATGTACATTAATGACACTATGTAAAAGACACATCAAACACTTTATGTAGGGCATACGTAAATCTGTGTACCTATGTATTTACCTATGTAGGCTAGCTTAGCATTTTAAAAGCACCGAATCACCTTCTGTGGTTGAGTGTTCAATAAACCCTTGAACTATATGTTTAACACTTCTCTAACCCTGTCCATGGAGGACAGAAGAAAATGTATATATTCTGGTTAGCATTGTAAATGTGTGGCCACGTCTGTGGTAGAAAATAATTATAAAAAAAATTAAAAATAAATAAAAAAAAACCACGGGGTGACAGAGTCGAGTGGTCCTGAGCTCCATCGCTTAGCGCTTATAATTTGCTCAGCTTCCCAGCTCCATCACGGCTTAAGCATGTTATATACATAATATTTTTTTAGTTCCCGTGATCAGAGAGTGCATTTTAACAATATAAGAGGAGAAAGTCATTTTGTTGAAAGAATTTATTTTCGGCACACCACGGGGGTGTCATTTAAATGAAGAGTAGTGCAGTGGCTACACCAACGACAACAGCAGTTTCTAAACTAAACAACTGACATATGTGAACAACCGCTCTCTCCAACGTGAGGGAGCGTCCTGGTGAATGCCTCACCAGGAGAATGCCTGGTGAAGCATTCTCCTTCCCAGGACCATTCGGTTAAGTGATGTCTGCGCCATTAAGTACTGATGTCAGTGGATATGGTTTTTTCAGCTTAAAGTGTTCCCTTTATTATATGTTACATGCACTTGAATATTCGTAAAGAAAATTATACACATCATCCGCCATAAAATTTAGTTATGTTTTTATCACTGAATAGTTTTTGCTTTACAGATTCATACCAAGATTCATTTTTGTGCTACCTGCCATACTTCCACGTATATGGGATTGTGCCTATGATGATGACAGGACTGCAAATGGGTGTAAAACTGGTCTCTACACCCAAGTTTGATCCCAACACCTTCGTCAAGGACATCAGGCAACACAAGGTAGGTGGGGTGTTATGACTCAGGCTAGCAAAATTGTTCATTATTCCATCCGACCGGCTGGAGCCCCGGCCGAGCGGACAGCACGCTGGACTTGTGATCCTGTGGTCCCGGGTTCGATCCCGGGGCCGGCGAGAAACGATGGGCAGAGTTTCTTTCACCCTATGCCCCTGTTACCTAGCAGTAAAATAGGTACCTGGGTGTTAGTCAGCTGTCACGGGCTGCTTCCTGGGGGTGGAAGCCTGGCCGAGGACCGGGCCGCGGGGACACTAAAGCCCCGAAAATCATCTCAAGATAACCTCAAGATCATCACAGTTTTCTATCTTATGCTTCAAACTCCCACATTATATTATGCTACTCACTCCCCCAATATTTGTGCCTAAGACATGCAACTTCACCATTGTCATCACTGATATCAACATATATCAAAGTTTTTATGTTGAACACAAATTTTGCTACAATGTACCCATTAATAATCTTCAAATGATGCTACACTGTACCTAATAATATTCGTCAAGTTTTCCTACAGTTTACCTATTAACCCTCAAACCGAGAGGGGTCCAAATGGCTTTAAACACCCACAGGCGCAACAACAAAAAATATCAAAAAATTCTTTCGACCTATAAAAGTGTTCACTTTTGTTCCTTGATCACGGAAAAAAATAACAAAAAAATTTTAGGTGGCATATTTTAGCCACAATAGGGTAGGAAAGTCTGCCAAAAAAAGGGGTGTTAACAGAGCCTTCGCCAGACGAGGTCTACTCCGCTCGAGCTGTCAGGCGGCAGTTGCCACAAATATATTATTACGTAATTATTTCAATGTCTCTGATTTTTTCTTTGTTTTTTGCAGTAATATTATTCAATAGTGTGAATTGTGATATATTTATATAATAAAATGTGTGAACCATCGCTGTACTCAAAAATTATGGTGTGCATATTAGTGATTCAATTATTATGTTCATAAAACAATAAACAAAATAGTTTTGCTTTTATTACACTATACACAGGTTATATATAAGTATCTGCATGTTTTACTCACCATAACGAACCACTAAGTTGTTATTTTGAGTCAAAATGCAACGAGGAGTGACGCCACACACCAGCCAGCCAGCCACTCGCTGCCACTCCCTCCCTCAACACCTCACTCGCCCTCATTCTCCTCCTACAATACTGTTTTTGCATTTATTCACAACATACAGACGTTATATATAAGTATTTACATGTTTTGTTCACCATAACTATACATCTAAGCTTGTATGGTGAGTAAAGGTACAAAGACGTAGTTACTCACACAGTCAGCTGGTGGTGGCCGCCCTCAAGGCCAGACCCACTAATATTTCTCTTCCAACAATAATGTTTGTGGTGGTATTATGCTATATACACACATCATATATTAGTATCTACCTGTTTTATTCACCATACCTGTACAAATTAGCTGGTATGGTGCCCAAAGACCTAGTGGCTACCAGTAAACATGACAAGTCATGCAGACGACGCACCTCCCTCACCGAAATTGCGGCTCCCAACCTCCTCTTAATGCTGTTATTACACTCTATACACATGTTATATATATGTATCTACATTTGTGTTCACCATAGGGAACCACTAAGCTGGTATGGTGAGTGTAGTCATTAAAAAGGTGGCCACACACAGTCAGAAGACAACGCTACCACCCTCCCTCCCACAGCCTTACTCCTCCCTCCATGGAGCACAGGCTTAATATCACCACAATCCTGCTATTATCAGAATCCTAGTCAGTTTTATCACAGTCAGGGATCTTCTAGTAATACTTCATCGCTAAATAATAGCAGGATCATATATATTTATGGCATTTATAGGCGATGCTGTGGTCACAAGCTGACAGCGGTGCTGTGAGCTTCATCCTGCGTGCAACAGCCTTGGTGGCTCCCTGTGTACTGAAGCTCTCACACCCAGGATGTTGGCCTGGATTTCTTTCTAGGTGGCATCTGGCAACTATAGGTCATTGCTGCACTATAGCTGCCCCTATCCCAGGCGGGGCGTTTAAATTATAGCGCTAGAACAAGATATCATATATATATATATGACTTGCGTGGTTTTGGTTTGTCACTGAAATCATATATATATGATTTATGCGGTTTAAAAGGGTTAATTTTCTTCAAATTTCGCTACAAATTACCTACTTATAAATATCTGTTAAATTAAGGATTTGACCAAAACACTATGTGTGTTAGTAGCTTTCAAGAAAGTAAAAAATCAGTGTTATGTAATCTCACAAACCCAATGTACCTACTATGTGCATTGTAGCAAATATATAAACAAATAAATACACATTATATTTATGTTATAACGTTTTTAAACAACTCCCAATCGGATATATTGCAGTCTCAAGTTATAGAGTATATAGGTGACACTGGGTCCTCCTGACTATATATATATATATATATATATATATATATATTAGTATATTTTGGTAGCAGTCTTTCCTGTAGACATATATTATTAAATATGACCGAAAAAGTAAGATTAATAATTCTAACACGAATTTTCTCAATCTTTCGTACATTACGCTTCACTGTTGGAGGTAAATCAAAAATCACTTCTCCAAAATTCATTTTATATTTCTAGTCTGACGCGACACGGGCGCGTTTCGTAAAACTTATTACATTTTCAAAGACTTCACAAATACACAACTGATTAGAACGTATCTCTGATTTTATATCTACATTTGAGTGAGGTGGGAAGGGTGATGTGGCATTAACACAAGACAGAACAGGAGGGGATATTAATAGGGGTATTAAAAGTATCAACACAAGACAGAACAGAAACAATGGGGTATTGAATAGAAGTGTTTGTAGAAAGCCTATTGGTCCATATTTCTTGATGCTTCTATATTGGAGCGGAGTCTTGAGGTGAGTAGAATATAGTTGTGCAATAATTGCTGTTGATTGCTGGTGTTGACTTCTTGATGTGTAGTGCCTCGCAAACGTCAAGCCGCCTGCTATCGCTGTATCTATCGATGTTTCTGTGTTGTTTACTAGGATTTCTCTGGCGATGGTTTGGTTATGGGAAGAGATTATATGTTCCTTAATGGAGCCCTGTTGCTTATGCATCGTTAAACGCCTAGAAGAGATGTTGTTGTCTTGCCTATATACGGGTTTTTTGGAGCTTACAGTCCCCAAGTGGGGCATTTGAAGGCATAGACGACATTAGTCTCTTTAAAAGCGTTCTGTTTTCTGTCTGGAGAGTTTTCTCATGAGTAGTGCTGGCCGTTTTTCTGGTGTTTATAGTAAATCGTCAGTTGGTATCCTCTGATTTTTGTCTGTAGGGATACGTTTCTATTAACAATATCTTTCAGGACCCTTTCCTCCGTTTTATGAGCTGTGGAAAAGAAGTTCCTGTAAAATAGTCTAATAGGGGGTATAGGTGTTGTGTTAGTTGTCTCTTCAGAGGTTGCATGGCTTTTCACTTTCCTTCTTATGATGTCTTCGATGAAACCATTGGAGAAGCCGTTATTGACTAGGACCTGCCTTACCCTACAGAGTTCTTCGTCGACTTGCTTCCATTCTGAGCTGTGGCTGAGAGCACGGTCGACGTATGCGTTAACAACACTCCTCTTGTACCTGTCAGGGCAGTCGCTGTTGGCATTTAGGCACATTCCTATGTTTGTTTCCTTAGTGTAGACTGCAGTGTGGAAACCTCCGCCCTTTTCCATGACTGTTACATCTAGAAAAGGCAGCTTCCCATCCTTTTCCGTCTCGTAAGTGAAACGCAGCACGGAACTCTGCTCAAATGCCTCCTTCAGCTTCTGCAGATGTCTGACATCAGGTACCTGTGTAAAAATGTCGTCAACATACCTGCAGTATATGGCCGGTTTCAAGTTCATGTCGACTAAGACTTTTTGCTCGATGGTACCCATGTAGAAGTTTGCAAACAGGACACCTAGGGGAGAACCCATGGCGACCCCATCTACTTGCTTATACATGTGCCCATCCGGGCTCAAGAAGGGTGCCTCTTTAGTACAAGCTTGGAGTAGTTTCCTCAGAATACTTTCTGGCATGTCAAGAGGAGTACAGGCTGGATCACGATACACTCTGTCGGCTATCATTCCGATTGTCTCGTCCACAGGTACGTTGGTAAACAGCGATTCTACGTCCAACGAGGCTCTTATCCCTGTGGCCCGTGTGCCCCGCAGTAAGTCCACAAATTCCTTTGGAGACTTCAGGCTGAAGGCGCAAGGAACATAAGGAGTCAGCAGGCCGTTGAGTCACTTTGCCAGTCTGTACGTGGGTGTGGGTATCTGGCTAATGATTGGCCGAAGTGGGTTTCCAGGCTTGTGCGTCTTGACATTTCCATACGCATATCCAGGTTTATATTCCCCAATGATCTTTGGCAGGTGGAGTCCGGATTTCTTGGCGTTTACAGTTTCGATCAGTTTGTTGACCTTTGCTTTTAATTCGGCTGTAGTGTCCTTCGTTACCCTTTGGAACTTAGTTTGGTCAGAGAATATGATGTTCATTTTCGCCAGATATTCGTCTTTTTTAAGAATGACATATATTGGCGACTTGTCACCTCTCCTGACAACTATCTCCTTGTTCTCACGAAGGCTTTTAGCTGCCGCTTTAAGCTCGGGGGACAGTATGGTGCTTCTGTAGTTGCCTCGATTCTTTCCTCCTTCTGCAATAAGTTCTGCTTGTAAGGTATCTTTGGTAGTGACCTTCTTTTGTGTCTCGAGGTCGAATATGTCGTCCAACAGAATTTCCAACTCTACTTTCCGGGCCATTTCACTCGGTCTGGACATAACATGACAGTTTATGCCCAGATTTAGGAGAGTGACTTGGTCCTCAGTGAGGTTAATTCCTGCAAGGTTCAGGAAGCCATCTCTTGGTCGTGGAATTGCCATAGGTCCTCCATATAATGTTGTTAGTTTCTTGATAATCCTTGTTTCAGTGCTGAGGTGATGTTGGTCTGTGAGGATGTCGAGGTGTTCTGTTGTCGAGGTGTTCTGGAAATTCTGTTGGACGACATATTCGACCTCGAGACTCAAAAGAAGGTCACTACCAAAGATACCTTACAAGCAGAACTTATTGCAGAAGGAGGAAAGAATCGAGGCAACTACAGAAGCACCATACTGTCCCCCGAGCTTAAAGCGGCAGCTAAAAGCCTTCGTGAGAACAAGGAGATAGTTGTCAGGAGAGGTGACAAGTCGCCAATATATGTCATTCTTAAAAAAGACGAATATCTGGCGAAAATGAACATCATACTCTCTGACCAAACTAAGTTCCAAAGGGTAACGAAGGACACTACAGCCGAATTAAAAGCAAAGGTCAACAAACTGATCGAAACTGTAAACGCCAAGAAATCCGGACTCCACCTGCCAAAGATCATTGGGGAATATAAACCTGGATATGCGTATGGAAATGTCAAGACGCACAAGCCTGGAAACCCACTTCGGCCAATCATTAGCCAGATACCCACACCCACGTACAGACTGGCAAAGCGACTCAACGGCCTGCTGACTCCTTATGTTCCTTGCGCCTTCAGCCTGAAGTCTCCAAAGGAATTTGTGGACTTACTGTGGGGCACACGGGCCACAGGGATAAGAGCCTCGTTGGACGTAGAATCGCTGTTTACCAACGTACCTGTGGACGAGACAATCGGAATGATAGCCGACAGAGTGTATCGTGATCCAGCCTGTACTCCTCTTGACATGCCAGAAAGTATTCTGAGGAAACTACTCCAAGCTTGTACTAAAGAGGCACCCTTCTTGAGCCCGGATGGGCACATGTATAAGCAAGTAGATGGGGTCGCCATGGGTTCTCCCCTAGGTGTCCTGTTTGCAAACTTCTACATGGGTACCATCGAGCAAAAAGTCTTAGTCGACATGAACTTGAAACCGGCCATATACTGCAGGTATGTTGACGACATTTTTACACAGGTACCTGATGTCAGACATCTGCAGAAGCTGAAGGAGGCATTTGAGCAGAGTTCCGTGCTGCGTTTCACTTACGAGACGGAAAAGGATGGGAAGCTGCCTTTTCTAGATGTAACAGTCATGGAAAAGGGCGGAGGTTTCCACACTGCAGTCTACACTAAGGAAACAAACATAGGAATGTGCCTAAATGCCAACAGCGACTGCCCTGACAGGTACAAGAGGAGTGTTGTTAACGCATACGTCGACCGTGCTCTCAGCCACAGCTCAGAATGGAAGCAAGTCGACGAAGAACTCTGTAGGGTAAGGCAGGTCCTAGTCAATAACGGCTTCTCCAATGGTTTCATCGAAGACATCATAAGAAGGAAAGTGAAAAGCCATGCAACCTCTGAAGAGACAACTAACACAACACCTATACCCCCTATTAGACTATTTTACAGGAATTTCTTTTCCACAGCTCATAAAACGGAGGAAAGGGTCCTGAAAGATATTGTTAATAGAAACGTTATCCCTACAGACAAAAATCAGAGGATACAACTGACGATTTACTATAAAACCAGAAAAACGGCCAGCCTACTCATGAGAAACTCTCCAGACAGAAAACAGAACGCTTTAAAGAGACTAATGTCGTCTATGCCTTCAAATGCCCACTTGGGGACTGTAAGCTCCAAAAAACCCAGTATATAGGCAAGACAACAACATCTCTTTCTAGGCGTTTAACGATGCATAAGCAACAGGGCTCCATTAAGGAACATATAATCTCTTCCCATAACCAAACCATCGCCAGAGATATCCTAGTAAACAACACAGAAATCATCGATAGATACAGCGATAGCAGGCGGCTTGACGTTTGCGAGGCACTACACATCAAGAAGTCAACACCAGCAATCAACAGCCAATTATTGCACAACTATATTCTACCCACCTCAAGACTCCGCTCCAATATAGAAGCATCAAGAAATATGGACCAATAGGCTTTCTACAAACACTTCTATTCAATACCCATTGTTTCTGTTGTCTTGTGTTGATACTTTTAATACCCTATTAATATCCCCTCCTGTTCTGTCTTGTGTTAATGCCACATCACCCTTCCCACCTCACTCAAATGTAGATATAAAATCAGAGATACGTTCTAATCAGTTGTGTATTTGTGAAGTCTTTGAAAATGTAATAAGTTTTACGAAACGCGCCCGTGTCGCATCAGACTAGAAATAAAAATGAATTTTGGAGAAGTGATTTTTGATTTACCTCCAACAGTGAAGCGTAATGAACGAAAGATTGAGAAAATTCGTGTTAGAATTATTAATCTTACTTTTTCGGTCATATTTAATAATATATATATATATATATAAGTATATTTTGGTAGCAGTCTTTCCTGTAGACATATATTATTAAATATGACCGAAAAAGTAAGATTAATAATTTTAACACGAATTTTCTAAATCTTTCGTACATTTCTTTTCACTGTTGGAGGTAATTCAAAAATCAATTCTCCAAAATTCATTTTTATTTCTAGTCTGACGCGACACTTGAGCGCGTTTTGTAAAACTTATTACATTTTCAAAGACTTTACACATACACAACTGAATAGAACTTACATATCTCCGATTTGTTTATATCTACATTTGAGTGAGGTGGATGGGTAAGGTGGTATTTAATAGGGTATTAATTTCATAAACACAAGACAGAACACGAAACAATGGGTATTGAAATGGAAGTGATTGTAGAAAGCCTATTGGACCATATTTCTTGATGCTTCTATATTGGAGCGGAATCTTGAGGTGGGTAGAATATAGTTGTGTATTAATTGACTGTTGATTGCTGGTGTTGACTTCTTAATGTGCAGTTCCTCGCAAACGTCAAGCCGTCTGCTATCGCTGTATCTATCGATGATTTCTGTGTTGTTTACTAGGATTTCTCTGGCGATGGTTTGGTTGTGGTAAGAGATTATATGTTCCTTAATGGAGCCCTTTTGCTTATGCATCGTTAAACGCATAGAAAGAGATGTTGTTGTCTTGCCTATATACTGGGTTTTTTGGAGCTTACAGTCCCCAAGAGGGCATTTGAAGGCATAGACGACGTTGGTCTCTTTTAAAGCGTTCTGTTTTGTGTCTGGAGAGTTTCTCATGAGTAGGCTGGCCGTTTTTCTGGTTTTATAGTAAATCGTCAGTTGTATCCTCTGATTTTTGTCTGTAGGGATAACGTTTCTATTAACAATATCTTTCAAGACCCTTTCCTCCGTTTTATGAGCTGTGGAAATTAAGTTCCTGTAAAATAGTCTAATAGGGGGAATAGGTGTTGTGTTTGTCTCTTCAGAGGTTGCATGGCGTTTCACTTTCCTTCTTATGATGTCTTCGACGAAACCATTGGAGAAGCCGTTGTTGACTAGGACCTGGCTTACCCTACAGAGTTCTTCGTCGACTTGCTTCCATTCTGAGCTGTGGCTGAGAGCACGGTCGACATATGCGTTAACAGCACTCCTCTTGTACCTGTCTGGGCAGTCGCTGTTGGCATTTAGGCACATTCCTATGTTCGTTTCCTTAGTGTAGACTGCAGTGTGGAAACCTCCGCTCCTTTCCATGACTGTTATATCTAGAAAGGGCAGCTTCCCCTCCTTCTCCATCTCGTAAGTGAAACGCAACACACAATTCTGCTCAAATGCCTCCTTCAGCTCCTGCAGATGTCTGACATCAGGTACCTGTGTAAAAATGTAGTCAACGTACCTGCAGTATGTGGCCGGTTTCAAGTTCATGTCGACTAAGACTTTTTGCTCGATGGTACCCATGTAGAAGTTTGCAAACAGGACACCTAGGGGAGAACCCATGGCGACCCCATCTACTTGCTTATACATGTGTCCATCCGGGCTCAAGAAGGGTGCCTCTTTAGTACAAGCTTGGAGTAGTTTCCTTAGACTGCTTTCTGGTATGTCAAGAGGAGTACAGGCCGGATCACGGTACACTCTGTCGGCTATCATCCCGATTGTATCATCCTCAGATACGTTGGTAAACAGAGTTTCTACGTCCAACGAGGCTCCTATCCCTGTGGCCCGTGTTCCCCGCAGCAAGTCAACAAATTCCTTTGGAGACTTCAGGCTGAAGGCGCAAGGGACATAAGGAGTCAGCAAGCCGTTGAGTCATTTAGTGGGTGTGGGTATCTGGCTGATGATTGGCCGAAGTGGGTTTCCAGGCTTGTGTGTCTTGACATATATATATATATATATATATATATATATATATATATATATATATATATATATATATATATATATAATTATGCAATTGACGATCACAAAACACTGATCATTTTATGCGGAAAAAAAACGCTTAATCGCTTTGACCGCTTCTGACCGCTTAATCCTCTTTGACCATTCTAAGCTAAGATATACCTTAGCGATTTTTAATCGCTTAAACCGCTTCTGACCGCTTAATCCTCTTTGACCATTCTAAGCTAAGATATACCTGTTTTTGGTTAATTACACCTGACCAACCCTGGGGATGGGGTGGTCAGGTGTCGGCCTATATATCTTCCCCCCTTCTCCCTTCTCCTTAGTCAGTCTGGTGTTGACAAAGGCTTTAACAAAGCCGAAACGTTCACCTCATTTCATATTTCTCTGTGGATTTTCCGCATATATATATATATATATATATATATATATATATATATATATATATATATATATATATATATATATATATATGTCGTACCTAGTAGTCAGAACGCACTTCTCAGCCTACTATGCATGGCCCGATTTGCCTAATAAGCCAAGTTTTCATGAAATATTTGTTTTTCGACTACCTAACCTACCTAACCTAACCTAACCTAACTTTTTCGGCTACCTAACCTAACCTAACCTATAAAGATAGGTTAGGTTAGGTTAGGTAGGGTTGGTTAGGTTCGGTCGTATATCTACGTTAATTTAAACTCCAATAAAAAAATTTACCTCATACATAATGAAATGGGTAGCTTTATCATTTCATACGAAAAAAATTAGAGAAAGTATATTAATTCAGGAAAACTTTGCTTATTAGGCAAATCGGGCCTTGCATAGTAGGCTGAGAAGTGCGTTCTGGCTACTAGGTACGACATATATATATATATATACATATATATATATATATATATATATATATATATATTATATATATATATATATTATATATATTATATATATATATATGTCGTACCTAGTAGCCAGAACGCACTTCTCAGCCTACTATGCAAGGCCCGATTTGCCTAATAAGCAAAGTTTTCATGAATTAATTGTTTTTCGACTACCTAACCTACCTAACCTAACCTAACCTAACTTTTTCAGCTACCTAACCAAACCTAACCTATAAAGATAGGTTAGGTTAGGTTAGGTAGGGTTGGTTAGGTTCGGTCATATATCTACGTTAATTTTAACTCCAATAAAAAAAAATTGACCTCATACATACTGAAATGGGTAGCTTTCTCATTTAATAAAAAAAAATTAGAAAAAATATATTAATTCAGGAAAACTTGGCTTATTAGGCAAATCGGGCCTTGCATAGTAGGCCAAAAAGTGAGTTCTGGCTACGAGGTACGACATATATATATATATATATATATATATATATATATAATATATTATATATATATATATATATATATATTATATATATATATATATATATATATATATATGTCGTACCTAGTAGCCAGAACTCACTTCTCAGCCTACTATGCAAGGCCCGATTTGCTTAATAAGCCAAGTTTTCATGAATTAATTGTTTTTCGACTACCTAACCTACCTAACCTAACCTAACCTAACTTTTTCGGCAACCTAACCTAGCCTAACCTTTAAAGATAGGTTAGGTTAGGTTAGGTAGGGTTGGTTAGGTTCGGTCATATATCTACGTTAATTTTAACTCCAATAAAAAAAATTGACCTCATACATTATGAAATGGGTAGCTTTATCATATCATAAGAAAAAAATTAGAGAAAATATATTAATTCATGAAAACTTGGCTTATTAGGCAAATCGGGCCTTGCATAGTAGGCTGAGAAGTGCGTTCTGGCTACTAGGTACGACATATATATATATATATAAGTATATATATGTAAGATCCAGGCGTGTAGTATCTCCTCATGACTCAGTTATATATATATATATATATATAATATATATATATATATAATATATATATATAATATATATATATATATATATATATATATATTAATATATATATATATATATAATATATATATAACTGAGTCATGAGGAGATACTACACGCCTGGATCTTGATAC
Source organism: Procambarus clarkii (assembly GCF_040958095.1). Taxonomy (NCBI): domain Eukaryota; kingdom Metazoa; phylum Arthropoda; class Malacostraca; order Decapoda; family Cambaridae; genus Procambarus; species Procambarus clarkii. Next base: position 13,543,708 of record NC_091222.1, read on the forward strand.
ACTGATGTATGGTTGCTTCTTAGAGATATAGTTCTTAATAGAACGTCTTTCTTCAGCGAAGTCACCCTGCAAGGCTACTGAGACTAACTCCGAGCGTTTGGCCTCCACTCTGCAAGGGTACTGAGCCTAGGTCCGAGCGTTTGGCATCCACCCTGCAAGACTATTGATCTTAGGCCCGAGCGTTTCGTCTCAACCCTGCAAGACTATTGAGCCTAAGTCCGAGTGTTTGGCCTCCACCCCTGCAAGGCTATTGAGCCTAGCTATGAGCGTCTGGCCTTCAATCTTGTACAGATATTCGCTTTTATATTTATACTAGGAGAACAGGTACCGGCGTTGACCGGACCTCTCTATCTCTTACCTGTCCATTTATCTATCCATCCATCCATTAGCCACTAACACTGACTTCAGGTCGGCCTAAAGGCTAACTAAACATTTAAGACATAGATTGAAATTTTGTAGTAATTTATAAGAAACAAAAAGTACACCTAAACTAATACAATGTAGGCAGCTTCATACTATATTGATTGAGACATTACGGTCATCTGGTATTTGTGTAATTATTTTAAAATCTGATTTTTTTTTTTTACAAAATGTTCTTTCAACCCTCAGGTGGGAACTCTTCACTTGGTTCCACCGGTGCTTAACTTCTTGAACCACTCTCCGACAGTTACCCCTGAAGCACTGGCATCACTGCACACCACTTTCTGTGGCGCTGCCCCTGTTCTTGTCACCGACGTACAAGCATTCAAGGAGAGAATTAAAAAAACTTTATTCTTCCAAGAAGGTAAACAAAATTTATAAACTTTAAAATATTAAAAGGGAATTAAATTTATTTAAATGTATTGAGCACATCAAGATGGTAATAATAGTTTTAAGAGCGAAGGTTAATTGCTTGCCATAAGTTCTCCTAATATTCCCGTCTCACATACAATGGTTGGTCACACATAAAATACAAAATTGGCATGGAAAGTGAGTGAAAATTAACAATTTAAAAATAATTAATAATTTATTGTGTCAGGGGACAGCCAGCTAGATAATATATACATGTTAGGCTTAAATTGAGGTCCCCCTTAATGTCGAATTACTGACCCTTTCACCCCAGGATGCAACCTTACGACAACCTCATTAACTCTTGGGAATAAATTTACTGCTAAGTGAACAGGTCCATTTGGTGATAAGAAATACACGCAACTTGTTTTGTCCTGTCAGAGATTCGAACCCAAGCCCCGAATCCTGAAATCTCGATCATAAATTTAAATTTTGCTCCAAGGGGCGAGTTTATGGGCAAAGTCATTTATCCTGTGAGTGGCCATATCGCCATAACATGATGTAAACACTCCCCGATAGGAAGAAAACCTGCTGAGTTGTTCATCCTGTCATTTGTACTCAGACACAGCTGGTACTTGCTTAACTGTGTCAAGTGAACAGCTTCTCAAACTAAAAGATTAACGTTCGTCAACCCTTAAAATCGTACTTTATCTTGCGGGTGCAAAATGGGGGAATCTTTTAAAAAACAGTGTCTATATTTAACATATAGTGTTTTCATAACTCAAACATTGTGGGGTTTATTATTCTTCACATATTTCTAATGACTCTTATATATCCACACTCTCTCAGGTAGTGGACAATGCGGTGTCTATCACTCTCACAGCAGATTCTGTAACTCCTCTGTTCAACTGTTGTTTCCATTCCGAATCTCCAAGGATATTTGTATCCAAGAAGGATTCTTGCTATAACTGCTTCTCTCCCGCGGCCACCTCCTCTTAGTCTTTAATGATTGGGATTGCCAGCTGCAACTCATGTTATACCAGCGTACAGATTCACAGATTTGTTCTTCTGTCCTCCTTTCCTCAGTAACCTTGTCACGGTGATGCTGCCTGATGGTACCTCTAATTTGTAGCAATTTGGGTAGAATATAGTTGTGCTATATATCACAACTATATTCTACCCACCTCAAGACTCCGCTCCAATATATAAGCATCAAGAAATATGGACCAATAGGCTTTCTACAAACACTTCTATTCAATACCCATTGTTTCGTGTTCTGTTTTGTGTTGATGAAATTAATACCCTATTTATGCCACCTCTTGTTCTGTCTTGTGTTGATGAAATTAATACCCTATTAATGCCACCTCTTGTTCTGTCTTGTGTTAATGCCACATCACCCCTTCCACCTCACTCAAATGTAGATATAAAATCGGAGATGCGTAAGTTCTATTCAGTTGTGTATTTGTGAACTAAAGTCTTTGAAAATGTAATAAGTTTTACGAAACGCGCTCGTGTCGCGTCAGACTAGAAATAAAAATGAATTTTGGAGAATTGATTTTTGATTTACCTCCAACAGTGAAAGGAAATGTACGAAAGATTGAGAAAATTCGTGTTAGAATTATTAATCTTACTTTTTCGGTCATATTTAATAATATATGTCTACAGGAAAGACTGCTACCAAAATATACTAATATATATATAATATATATATTTAGGAAGGGAGTACCACATCTAGCTGGAAGAAGGGGGACCCATAGCCTCGGAGGAAACCACGCATAACGCATTAGAGGGAATGTTTAGATCCCCTCCAATACAGTTTCTGTGTGCTTTTCTCCTACCACCCCCTTCCTTTTTTTATTTTTTGTGCTTTATTATGCATTTGATGGTTACAAGATATACATGGGTTGATAAAAATAATAATGCAAAAAGGTGCTTAAAGGTTATGGATCTCTTGAAAAACACAACAATGGGAAACATTGATGAATGTCACAGACGGGTTCGATCATTGTTGCAAGTCAAACACTTCTTCGAATTCCTCTGAAGTTGGACTAGTGCCCAAGACGCAACAGGCATTTCCCCTCTGAATCGCAACACTGAGGCGCTGGAACAAGAAACTTTTTGCTCTCTGGTCTTTTGTAGCGCTGATCAATTTGTCCCCCAATTCCTTCAGGAACTTCAATGCACATTTTCCCCACGAACCGAGGGTCTCCGAGCCGATCGGAACAAAGCTGTAGCAGTGTGCTAGACCTCTGTATTTAATAATTTTCTGCGATTCCCTGAAAGAAGCAGCACCACCGCTTTCACGTGTGCTGTAGTGGAGGTAGGTACTGGCCAGTGTGGCAGCGCACGTGTAGTCCCATACCACTTGCTTACCATCCTTCCAAGGTAGCAAGGTGACGCCATCAGGGCGCTTCTGAGGGTCGTTAGGTCTGGATAAGTGTGGTTCTCTTTGTGCCGGGCAGCGGGCTGTGGCGAGGCTCCTCTTGATGATGTCGTTGACTTCTTCATGTCTTGCGATTTTACCCTGTGATTTACGACATACCAGACCATGACGACCATATTGGTCTGCCATCGCAGTTCCGCAGATGCACCTATGTTCGGTGAGGATCGGGGCGGCAAGGCGAAGGGCAACTCCAATGCGGAGAGCATCATGACTGAGGCGAGTTCCCAGGGCTGCATTGGGCACAGCAAATAAAAAATCCCCGGCGTGGGGTGCTGTTACCGCTAGGAGGCGGGCTTTGTTTTCAGCATCAGCGTTGTCAATCATTGCTGTGACAGTCTTTTCCATTATGGGGCTATCCCAGTGGGCCTGCTTGTGGTCTTTTGGGACTTGTGGTCGGGGTTGAGGGTGTGCAATGGTGTCCCATTGTCTGGCTGCTTCGATGAACGTTTGATCATGAGTTCCCGCTGTCTCTCTCATACGCTCTGGTAGGATCTGCCCTACCAATTCGTTGGCTGCTGTACATGAGGATAAGAATGCTGGAAGTGCTACCTCAGTTGCCTTTCGTATGCCTATCCCTCCAAATCTCACTGGTAGTGTTGCTTGGTCCCACTGACTGTCATCTAAATCTAGGTTGAGCGCCTTCCTGAATATTGACCTGAGGAGCTCATCATATTGATTTAGAAGTGGGTTGCCAAAAGTTGGTGCACACCTTAAGAAGTATGTTAGCCTGGGCAAGGTAAGGCACTTTGTGAGAAGGTAGAGGGCATCGTGGGAGTCCAAGTCCCCAATTCTCTCTTTCATCCTCTTTAGGTCTCTAAACTTTTCGTCAAGGACTGCAGCAATGGCATTGTGGCCCAGAGATGCTCCGAGTAGTGTGCTGTCGGTAGGTTTAACGACTGAGGCTTCTGGTAGAACTGATTTCACTGCTCTAATGATTACTTCACTAGATGCAATAATTTCGCACTTGGAGGGGTTAAGAACGAGACCCATGGACTCCCCCCGTGTCTTCACCAGCTGTAGGTCTTCTAGCAGGGAATCTTGTGTGCATGCCAGAGTGCCATCATCCAGGAACCAGATGTTGAGCTCGCTGGACAGTCTGGTTGTAATTTCTCGAACCGCTATGCAAAAGAGGAACGATGCAAGTGGGTCACCCTGTTGAATTCCCTCTGCTGAGGTGACTTCATGTTTGCCAAACAGGAGGGTTGAGTCTTTGCTGTAGCCTGCTGACACAAACGGGAGAATGCTTGGGCAATGTTCCTGGACTGCAGTGAGGATTGCTTCCCTTTTGACCGAGTTGAAAGCGTTTTTAAAATCTAATTTTACTACTGCCTGGTCTTCAGTAAGAGAGCTAATGTAGGCTCGTGCAGCATGAGCCGCTGCTTCACAGCCTTGGGGGACTCCAAACCCCAGCTGGTTGGGTTGCAGCATGGTGGCTGCTTCCGTTCGGATACTTCTGACAGCAGCCCTTGCAACTAGGCGGCGAAGGGTATTACCAACGGCAATGGGTCTGATCCCTCCCCCCTTCTTTTTAAGGGCACATAGGGAAGCACCAAAGAAGAATGGTTTGATTTCATCAGGGATTAACCCGGCGAGGCAGTTGTTGACAAACGATGTGATTTCTGTCAGGAGCGCTTCTGCAGCTGGGCCAAGAACAGGGTTCACCATTTCCTTCTCATGTAGAGGTCTTACCCCTGTGTAGCCTCCTGAGGAGCCCGGGGGAAATGATTCAATTTTCTTGCTGACTTGGGTACCTAATTTTCTGTTGTCGCTGATTGTCGTACTTGGTCTGCCTCGGCGGTGTTTGGTGTGTTTGGGGAGGCGGACTAGGTTGTCAGCCCTAGGAAAATCCCTAATTGCTTTATTGACGGATGAGGCCAGTGTCTTGCCTCCTCTGTCTGGTACACCTAAGCATGCATTGCCAAAAAGTAACAGATTGTGCCAGGCTTTGATGGTATCAGGTGCATCAAGGTTATTTGACCCTCTGTTGACTTTTCCGATGAGGTCCGTGTATTTCACTGCAGCAAAAGGGCGAGAGGCCTTATATATATATATATATATATATATATATATATATATATATATATATATATATATATATATATTATATATATATATAATATATATATATATATATATATATATAATATATATATATATATATATATATATATATATATATATATATATATATATATATATATTTATATATATATATATATATATATATATATATATATATATATATATATATATATATATTTATATATATATATATATATATATATATATATATATATATATATTATATATATATATATATGTATTGCAATAAATGTAGGTGACTAATTTTAGACTATGAGCAGATGATGAACATGTAAATAATTGGCATGGAGGGAGATGTCGATATTACGCTAACATGATGTGAGGCTCCCAACGACGTCTTGACCTTCACTTGAGCAACAGTGATCGTGAGAGAGGGTTGTACTGTGTTTGAGCTCCTGGCAGAAAATGAGGAACCCCTAGTTGTGTGCCCCTACAAGAGGAGGCAATCAAGCAGGCGATTATGTGTGATGCCTGAGGACGACTTAAAGGCTCAAGTCAGGACCAGAAGAAGCCTGTGAGTCAGTCCTATAGCGATTTTTTGGGTGACCTGTGGGAGCCATTGTGAGGATCGGGACCTGATCGCCCTCGAAAGATAATTTCTTGGGTAAGTTAATATAACACTTGTTGCAGTGGTTGATCGTTTGCCTAGCGATCATGGCAAGTGTTTATGAATATAGTATATATGTTTCATCAAGGCAGCGAGCTGAAATAACATATTAGAGATAGTGGAACATGCTGGAGGACAGAGAGATACATCCACCCTCTCAAGAGGCCAGTGGCTGACTGAGTGAGGGAGCCCCGGGGCGGCTGCCAGCAATGTCCCAAATGGGCTCGCCTAGATGGGGGAGGACCGTCGGGCGACATGTTAGATTTTAAAGAGGTTTTGGATGTGTAGTTTTATTTTCTGTGAATACATTTAATAATGTTTTAGTAGGGAAACATTTTTATTAGGATGGCAAGGGAAATTGCAGGTTTGCTTGTGGGAGGAGTTGATGGAAGAAATTCGAGGCCAGGAAAGAAGTTAATGGAGGAAACTTCGAGGCTGGGGAAGTGAATGCTGAACTCTGTGGGAGAGTAGCACTCCATAGTGAGTGGCTGACCTCATGCAGTGAAGAGGAGTTTCACGTGTTTCTGTGGGATCAGTGGTGAAGCATCAATGGTGTTTGATGAAAACTTCATTGTGTAGCAGTTTAGGAGGACTGCAGAAGAGCCTTGTTGACTATTTTGGATAATCTAGAGATATACATGGTAGTGAGCCCCTAGGAGCAGATCAGAGGTTCATTGCGATCACACATAATGTATGAGAGGAGTGCTTAAATGCTTATTGACATGTAAGGTGAGAAATTGATTTCTTTTTGTTTTTTGAAATATTTATGCAGATGTTTCTGGTGTTTCAGCCATAGGCTGAGTTTTATAAACTTTTAGAGCTGATTGTACAATAGTGTTGTGACGACATTGCAATCCCCACTTAGTGAGGGAATAGTAATTGGTAAGCCAAGAGTTGAGTAGCCACTTGATATGGACAGTTGGTGATGCCAGGATAGGATATCGAATTGTTACCTGGTCGTAGCAGCTTAGAGTGTTGTATGTTAATATTTTCATTTCTTTTTATGTAATGTACACTATACGATATTTTGTTTATTGAATGTGTATTGTTGCCTGGTTTTTGCCCTTGTCCTGGTGAAGCTTCCCAGAAAGCAGGAGAGGGAGAGAGAGAGAGAGAGAGAAAGGATCACAGCTGCAGACAGGGTGGCAAGGAATACTAATCCGTAAAAGGGGAATTTAGGAGGTCATTCAAAACAAGGGGAGAGTGGGGGAGTCACAGCGGCTCAAGTAGGGTGTGTACACCGGACAACGAGGCCAATATTGGAGCCGTACCCCTAGATATGTGATGCTGAACCCCTCTCCAAGATCAAGAGGCGTGCAGGGTGATCTCATGAGAAAACTTCAAGCACTGCTGAGTTCATTGCTGTTCGACCGACGGTAGCGAGAGTATGGCTGCCAATGTCGGTTGTGTGTTCTGGCAGAGAATGGTTGGGGTACGTTGTCCACCTGTACGCAAGTAACAGTCTGGTGCAGCAACCAGAGTTCTCTTTGGAAGTTTAAGTTCAATTAATCCCAACCCCCTGAGGTCAGAACATTACTCTCACCACTCTCTTGATCTCAGCGACCATCGCAAGATTTTCTGCCAGATTTTTATTAAGGATTTGTAGCGCTGCTTTAGAATCAGTGAATATCACTGCACTGTGCTTTGTTCAAGGAATCTTATCGCCATAACAATGGCAGTTAGCTCTGCTTGTATTGAAGAGGCACAGTTCTCAATACGGACTTTTCCTTCATTTCCGCGTTGTGAGGGATACATAAAACGGCGGGAAACGCTGGCGGTGGTACCGGCTCCGTCACAGCTGCTGAAATTTCGTGTTTAATTTCGTCTCCACTCAACGTTGCATGGCCTAACTGCTGCCTAGCACGAGTTAGGTGCATGGAGACTTAATATGACATAACTCACAGTGAACCTCAACAGTAATCAACCAAAATTAACCAATTTTCGCCTGCCTTTCTACAACCCTTCTGCCAAGTGTTCCCTATACGCTAGTCATCCCTACTATAATTCACCAAGTATCTACCTTTAGAAACGCTACCAAGAATCTATTCGTCGAAAACATGCCCAAACATAACAACAAGCAAGGTAGGGGTGCCTCTCGCTCTGGTTCCATTACTCCTAGAGTTCTGAATGAAACACTGGCAACGCCGCAACCCTCGCCGATGTTTGTAAACACAGCATCCGCTCCCCCTCCTCACTCCCCCCCTTCAATTCACCTCGGATCTCTAGCTTTAGAATTCACTCAATCTATGGCTCCCTGTACAAACTTCAAACCTCTCCGAAGTAATCCATGGCTCCAGAAACTGCACAACCTTGTGAAAATGCAATCAGAAGCTATTTTGGCCCTCCAAGACACAGTCACCCGACAACAACATACCATAGACCGCCTCCTTGAATCGTCGATGAACAACAACCAAGAAATTCTCAACATACAAACTGTTGCAAATGATGCAATGGATCAAATACGTAAGATTCAGGCTGAAGAAACCCTCGCAGCTCAAAGTGACCTCCTTAAAAAGCTGGAAAAACAGATCAATCTCCTTCAGACTCACCAGGCGGCTTCCAAAGATGACCAAGAACAACAACAACTTCATGACTCCCTGATAATTAGCTCTACTGATCTACCTGTTGAACAACAAGGTGAGGATTGCTGTAACATAGCCAACACCCTAATTAATTCAAAGATCAGTGTCAATGTTCAAATCAAATCGGCTATTAGGATAGACAAAAACAATCCCCGTAACAGGAGAATGCTCATCAAACTTGCAAATCCCTCTGCGAAGTTTGACCTCATACAAACAGCTGCTCAGCAAAAAACCAACCTCTATATAAATGAGTGTCTTACAAAGCAGCGTGGATCCCTCCTCTACAGGCTGCGCCAAGTTCGCAAACAAAACCCTGGTCTTATCAAGCAGTGCTACACAAGGAATGGTACGATTTTTGCGAAGAAAGAAGCTACAGGAAAAAGATATGAAATAAAATGTGACCAACAACTCCTGGCCTTCTTAAGTGATTGTGGTATATCTGAAAACCTGAACCTGATCAATGCCAGTACTTAAAATAACTCTTTCAGTGCCTGAGCCTAACCTAACTTAATCTAACTTTGTCTAAGATGCTGTCTCTGCCTTACCATTTACCTGATGTTCTCCTATTCATATAATTTCCTAAATAATCCATCAAGTCTCCATGCACTTATGCAAGCATCTACCTCAGTTTCATTGTAAAATTTTACTCTTAAATCTAATCTTACCCTATTCCATTTATATTTTAAATTTATTTGTATTGATCTATGTCATTTATTGAAATCAATTATTGATCTCATTTTTGTTCTTTTAATTAAGTTCATACTAATTATAAGTTAAAACTAAGCTTAATAAAATTTATTATCTTTAAGATTATTTTACTTTACAATTATCATTTGTCAAATTTTTTTATATATTCATCTTGACAGTCTCTACTAATTTTTTGTTCTCACCACCAAACTTGTGTATCCTCCATGGCTATCTAGTGACCTTAATTCTACCTCTAATTGTTTCACTTCCTTGTTTGCTTGCATTTATTGTTGTGTCTTGCCATAATTATTCTTTAATTTAGCAGACTCAATACTTTGTAAGCTCTTATTGTATTGTTATATTATTATATTGTGTTTTGCTATAATTACTTCCTATTTTACAGCAGATTTGTTTTTCATCTGTTCATGTAATTGCTTATCTTATTGTATTGTGACATTCTTTTCTATATTGATATATATTTTCTGTCTATTGTTACTTACAGTGTACCTGAGAGTACCTGTAAGCAATCTACCTGATTTTTCATTTTTGCTCAATTTTTTTTTGTATTGCTTAGTCTTGTTTATATTTTTGTTTTGTATATCTATATCTTGTGTTTTGTATAGTCCATGTTTATATGTTTTTTTCTTTAATCTCATTCATTACCTAGGTTTCCTAGCCTAGCCATACTCCCTTACTACATTGTACCCCTGTAAGCCCCTTTTGTGTTTGTTTGGTACAGTATTGTGTACATTTATTTATTTTTGTTTTTCTTGTTTTTCCTGCAATCAGCTTTTTTTATGCAGTCAAGTATAGACCCAGAACTTAACCTCTTATCCACTATCTATGACAATAATCAATTTAATGATCTAAATTGCAGATATTTTGCAGCACATGATGTAAACAATGTATTAACTCATAGTCACAATATCTCTGTAATCAATTTGAACGTTAGATCCCTAGGTAAACACTTCGATGATGTTAGTGCCTTGATTGAAGCTATTGACAACAAATTCTCTTTTATTATACTTGCTGAAACATGGTTGAAAGATGATACTACTCAACTCTTTAACATGCCTAACTACTCAGCAATCCACAACTGTCGTCAACTTCAGAGAGGTGGTGGCACTGCTCTTTACTACCACCAAGAACTAACATGCTTAAAAGAAATTAGAACTAGAGACTGCTATGGGGAGTATATCTTCGCCAGCTTCAGAGTCAAGGGTGCCGAGTCTATCCTGTCTGTGGGTGCAGTTTATAGAATTCCTAACACTGATGTGTCCGAATTCAACTCAAACCTTAGAAATCTAATACTTGATAACAGACTGAACAAAAACCACCTAATTATCGCAGGGGACTTTAATATTGACCTCTGCGAGCCAGAACACCCTACTGCTGTTAGCTTCCTCAACTGTATGAATTCCTGCTTCCTCATACCCTTAATCACTAGACCTACTAGAATCACTGATAGCACTGCCACGACTCTAGATCACATCTGGACAAATATAACCTCTCCGCTTACTTCAGGTATAATCACCGATAGCACTACAGACCATTACCCCACATTTCTCTTAACTAACATTAGCAAACCACCTCTTGAGTCAAGAGAGATACGTTTTAGACTACACAATGAAACTGCTATAGACAATTTTATAACTGCTACTGATAATGTCAACTGGGAGTCCGAGTTAGGTAACATAGAGGACATCAACCTAGCAGTTCAATCTTTTCTTCAAAAAACTCTTAGCCTTTATAATACCCACTGTCCTATGCTTACAAAACAAGTCACAACCAAAAAGCTTAACAATCCCTGGCTTACAAAGGGAATACTTAAATCTATTAATAAAAAACATGACCTTGAGAAAAAGTATAGGTTAGGAATTGTCTCCAAAGAATTCTCAAAGAATTACTCATTATTGCTATCTAAGATAATTAGACGAGCCAAAACTAAATACTACGAAGATAAATTTACCCAAATAAAGAGCAACATTAAACAAACATGGAGAACAATTTCACAAATATTGGGATCAAAGAAGTCTTTAAATAACAAACCGACTCTCCTGTCTAATAACGATGGTCAGCTTTCAGCCTCTGATTCTGCTATTGAGTTCAATAGGTTCTTCTCTTCCATTGGTTCATCCCTTGCTAATGATATTCCATCTTCCAGTACTGACATTAAGGACTATCTTACAGGGAACTATCCCCAGTCTCTGTACCTAAAGCCTATTAATTCCATTGACGTCAATGAGATAATCCTTTCCCTTAAAACCAAGTCTGGTGCCCTTGAGGAGATACCAACTTTAATCTACAAAAAAGCCTCCAGATCTTTAGCCCCTGCTATTGCTTTGCTCTTCAACAAGTCACTTGAACTCCAAACCTTTCCAGATATTCTAAAAAAAGCGAGAGTAACGCCTGTCCACAAATGTGGTGATCTCACAGATGTTAACAACTACAGACCTATATCAATCCTGCCACACTTGTCAAAAATTTTTGATAAACTAATCTATATGCAGCTTTACTCATATCTAGCCAAACTCAATATACTTAGCCCTTGCCAATATGGCTTCAGGCCCAAAAAAAAGCACTAACGATGCACTTATTAGTATGCTTAACTCGATTCATACAGCTATTGATAAAAATGAGTTCCCTGTTGGGTTATTTGTGGACCTGCGTAAAGCTTTCGATACTGTCAACCACCAAAACCTTCTTCTTAAATTACATCATTATGGTGTCAGAGGACACTCCCTACAATACCTCAAATCCTACCTTACTGACAGGATCCAATGTGTTTCTGTGAATAATACAATTTCTCCCACCCTACCCATCAACATTGGTGTTCCCCAGGGCAGCATACTTGGCCCTCTCCTCTTTCTCATCTACATTAATGACCTTCCAAATGCCTCCCAACACCTCAAACCAATCCTATTTGCTGACGACACAACCTTCATTTACTCCAGTCCTGATCCCCTTGCTCTAAATGCCACAGTAAATACTGAGCTAAATAAAGTCCATCTGTGGCTAACTGCCAACAAACTCACCCTTAACATTGACAAAACTTTCTATATTCTGTTTGGCAATAAATCCTCTAATCAAATAAATCTCAAAATAAACAATACCCAAATTTGTAACAAATTAGATGGCAAATTCCTTGGCATTCTCATTGACCACAAGCTGAATTTCCAGGGACACATTCTAAACATATCAAAAAAAGTTTCAAAAACTGTGGGCATTCTTTCTAAGATCAGATATTATGTACCACGCCCTGCCCTGGTGACTCTCTATTACTCCCTTATCTATCCATATCTCAACTATGGTATTTGTGCTTGGGGCTCTACTACCCAAAATCACTTACGTCCTCTAATTACTCAACACAAAGCTGCTATTAGGACAATATCCAATTCTGGCCCCAGACATCACTCGGTACCCCTACTCAAATCCCTGAATATGTTAGACATTAAGTCACTGCACATTCTCTCATGTGTATTATACATATATAAAACGCTAAACTGTAATGCCAATCCTGATCTCAAAAGCTTCATAGAAGGTTGTAACAGAACCCATGAGCACCACACCAGAAATAAATACAGTTTTGATATTCCTAGAGTACGACTTAATCAAACCAGAAATGCTCTACAAATCAAGGGGCCCAGAATGTAGAATGACCTTCCCAACCATGTTAAAGACAGTACCTCTCTCAACCAGTTTAAGTTAAAAACGAAGCTATACCTAATAAATTCCCTGTAACCTACCTTACCCCTCTATTGTCAACCCATGTTTTTTTTTTTTTTTTTTTTCAAATCAACGCTGTTTTAATGTAATTTTCTGTAATAATTTGTAATTGTATTTGTGCTGTTTTTTCAACAATGTTCCCCCCCTCTTTTACCCCTATTTTTATTTGTACTCAATGCATTTTTTTCTTTTTACCTATTAGTTTTAAGCTTTAGTCAGTAGTGTTTTTTCCTGCCCGAAACGCTTTGCGTAATAGTGGCTTTAGGCATTGTATGTACTAGCTCTATCTATAAAGCCAACAAACTTTGTAAAATCTCTTTATGTATGTACCTTTGCCTAAATAAAAATTATTATTATTATATTAATTATTATTATTATTATTATTATTAGTATTATTTAATTCATTTCCGGCTTCTTTATAGATTTCCTCGAGATACTTGTGCCTCATTGCTTGAGCTATCATGTTGGACTTTTTCGTTGTCATTTCATTGATGATGATCCTGCATGGGTCATCTACCCAGGGAGGTAATCATTCTACAGGCATGAGCTCACGGGCTTGCTCAAGCCGGTGAAGTTCTTCGAAGTATCAGACTGATATGTGATGCCATTTTTTGCTTCTCCTGTTTCCCCCTGAAAGTAGCCCAGAATCTTAATTGCAATATTAAGCAGTTCCTGAATTCGGCTTTTACCACTGGGGAGAGACAACTCCTCTCGTAGATTTCATGTTTTGGCAGTTCGTGGGACTCCAAGAATGACTGTCATGGCTTCATTTTGTATGCTTTCAAGTTTTTTTCTTATCGCTTTGGGAATAAGTGCAAAACCTGGTGCGGCATAGTCTATGATGGAGCGCATAGGCTGTGTACATCATTTTAAGGACAGAAATAGAGGCTCCATGTCCATTCCAGGTCATTGCTTTCAGTGCCCTGAGTCGACTTTTACGTGTTCCTGTGAGTTGGTTAAGCTCCTCTTTCTTCCCCTTGTCCTCTTCCCCTTTCTTCCCCGATTGTGATGTAACACCAGATTACTACCTGACCTATACTCCAGTTTAACACAGCATACAAAATCCATCTTGACCCACAAATGTACTGCCGCTATGTCAACTGACATACTAAAGGAGAAACCCATTCTGTTGCTCTCCTTAATGATAATTAAAATTTACACTTTTCCCTGCCTCTGCCACCACCCCCTGTAACCAATGTGACTGCATTAGTGATATCCCAGGGAAGGACAGAAATGAATAATTATTCTCGAAGGACGTAGGAATCTTGGAAATTATTACTTCGGACAATTTATAACAACTCTTCAGTTTACTTACTGAGAATCAGGGGACATCTTTAATTCAGAATGGAAACGGAGAACCACAGGGGGAAACTTCCAAACCATTGCATGTAATGAGAGTTCATTGACTAAGAATTAATTAGAGGGGAATTTATATTAAAAAATATGTGTATATATATCTAAATTTATTTAAAAATTTCATTACACAAAAAGGGTTACAACATTGGTTACATGCAGGGTACAAAGCTACTTGTCACAAGTTGTATAGCTCCTCCAGCACCTCAGATTGTGGGCAGTAACCATGGATGCAGTGAGCATTTCCTCTCTGGATCGCCACACTAAGGCGCTGAAAGAGAAAACTGGCGGCTCTAGGGTCACTAGTTGTTTCGATTAGCTCAGAACCCATCTCCTTCAGAAAACTAGCAGCATTTTTACCCCAGGTACCACGTGTCTCTGAGGCAATGGGGACAAAACTGTAGTGGTGATCAAGGTCTCTATATTTAGTGACTTGGCTGCTTCCCGGTGATTGGCAGCATCTCCTGCCTGTGCAGCACTGAAGTCAACGTAGGTGTTGGCTAAAGTTGAAACGCAAGTGTAGTCCCACACCAACTGTCTGCCATTCTTCCAGGGGTTCACCGTGATCCCGTCTGGATGACCGACAGGTTCATCAGAGTTGCGGGGCATTAGGTAACAGGGCACTCTCTCTGCTGGACAGCCGGCTGTGGTAAGGTTTCTCTTAATAATGTTGTTAACCTGCAGATGATGAGTCACAATAACGTGGCTGAAATATGTTGACCAGACCACTCACTAGAAAATGAAGGGACGACGACGTTTCGGTCCATCCTGGACCATTTGTTACTTATCGTTCGTTATGGCTCGTGACCCTACAACTGCCAACTTTAAAAAAGGTCTAGGGTTACTAAACTGCTGTTCACAAGAGCGGGTCACCAGTGTAACCCCTTAATTAATAAGTAATGAGCACTTTGTTAAAATTTTCCTTTAGGACTGAAGGAATACATATAAAACTTATATATATATATATATATATATATATATATATATATATATATATATATATATATATATATATATATATATATATATATATTACATAAATCTCAATAGCATACAGATGGTTACTTTATCCCAAATATATCAAATTAAAATATTACTGTCTCTCCCAGAAATTAATATAATATTATTATATGTATGGTTATGACAGAACAATAATGTAAAACTTAACTCCACAAGATGTTAACTCTCTGGTTCCGGATCAGCTACTGACCTACATATCTGCGGGAGTCAAAATCATTGCCTCTGCCCCCCCGAAAAATTGTCAAAGTTACAATATTTATTAATTCTACAATGGAGCAATATATTGTAACAAGAGTAATCTTAAACTAACGTAATGAATGGTCAATACATATTGGTATAACAAAAATAAGGTAATTATTGCTTTACATAGTAATTAAAATACACATACAAAGGGGAATGATGGCATGCTCATCCAGCAACGGACTATCCCACGACAATTTGCCAGATACAGTTCACACAATTATTATTCACCTATGTTACCCACATATGATCACATATAAATCATTAGTTCCCATGGGAAACTGAGTACACAAAGAAATAAAACAATCATTCCCACGATACTTTGGGCCTAACGCCAACAATGTAACATGAAATTATTTTACATAGAACATATAAGTATATCAATATACATACTTGTAATTTATACACAATTATAAATGTACATATTAATTTATTTAATTACGTATCTTATAGAGGTACGTAACACCATTCACAATCGACTTGAGAATGGTCCAGGATAGACCGAAACGTCGTCGTCCCTTCATTTTCTAGTGTGTGGTCTGGTGTCTTGTCTTGCAAGCCATCCTCCTGTCCTTTGGCAGAGAAGGCCATGCCGTCCCTACCTGTCGGCTACTGCTTCGTTGCCAATATATATTTATATCTATCTATATAAATAAAAATGTAAATGTTCATTTGTTCAAAATAATTTCCGAAAGTTCTTCACCAATTGCTCTGAAATTTTCACACAACGTTCCATTCACTTCCGAGCGGATTTTTATATACATACTATATAGATGTCACATCTGTGACGGGAAAAAAACATGTTTTTTTTTAAACTGTGTTTTTCATGGGTTTTTCATGTGAGGGGAAATCTTTGAAACCTCTTTACCGATTTCTTTGAAATTTTGACAAAATGTTGCATTCCAATAGGCGTGCCTTTTTATATACCTACTATATACATGCCTTACCTGTGACAGGAAAAAACATGTTTTTTTTTTTAAAGACATCTGTTGGACGTAGGAGCAACACATGTTGTAATCTCTTAAAGTTCTTCACTAATTGCTTTGAAATTTTGACACAACGTTCCATTCAAATACGCGCGTGTTTTTATATACTACCATATAGATGCCACCCTGTAGATACCCTGTAACAGGTAAAAACATGCGTCTTTTGAAACACATCGCCATCTGTTGCACATAAGACCAACACACACTATACTAATTATGTTACGATTCCAATTCAATGTTTCCGATTTCATTGATAAATTAAATTTTCATAGATTTCAATTTATTTTAATTTTGATTTAATTATTTTGTATGATATTGTGTTGGAATTTAAAAATTGTGTTTTTACCATACAGTTAATTTCGTGAGTATAGTTTATTTTTTATTTTTTTCATTGTTTTCATTTCTTTTTTGAACTGTTTCTTATATTTCAGTGATGGGAAAATCTGGGGCAAGATTCATGAAGCAGTTACGCAATTACTTACGAACGTGTACATCTTTCCTCAATCTTTGATGGCTTTGGTTACATTTATTATACAGTTTACAAGCATGAAAACTTGCCAATCAACGGTTGTTATTGTTATAAACAGTCTCCTGATGCTTCGGTTTGGGATATCTGGGGCTTGACTCAATTATTCAATTATTTACTTATTTAATTTAATAACGAAGGACCACCCACTTTTGAGAAAAGAGGGAAAACAAATAAAAGTGATCATTAGAATAACACTAGAGAACCAGTGTCTATGGATAATTATTAGAAAGGATAATCACTTGAAATAATGAATGGACTCTATGATTAATTAACTAAAGTCAGAGCCTCAAACACCTACATTGGGGGGGTATTACTAGAACTTCATATACGTCTAGGAACTAGTGTGGTTCGTCACCAGTTCATTGCTGAGTAAATAATATTATGATCTAAAATGCTATAGATTCAAATATGTGAACTCAAATTGTGAATATTAATGATTATTAAATTACGAAGCAACCGTCTAAGTAAACACATAAATTTCCAGTCATCATATATGGTAAGAATATTCAATATAATAATCATGCAAATTTGTATAAATTTTCAAATTGGAAGAATTAAATGTGTACAAAAAGTCTTAGCTTTAAGACGATTTCTATGATATCGTTTGTGATTCGTCCTCGTGATCTCAGGATCTCCACATAGAAGAAATTAGAGGTGTTTAACACGAATGATGTTAACGACTCGTTGACTCCTCACATACGAGCTGAAATTTAAAGAATATTAAGTAGCATTGGAATAAGCTACTTTTAATCTCAATATTCATGAAAATAGAAGAAACACCAATGTGGTACTAACGTTGGATATGGGGTCGTCTCACTATGTAACGACAGACTACTCACAAATATACAATCTTAAATGATGCATCAAGAAAGAAACTACACTTAACGTGAGCGTAGTTACTACTGAAGTCTGCCGATATCGCGTCTGCCAGTCCCAAACTTTCACGGCGTTGTACACGTATTTGTGGGTTTTGGCGTTTAATTATAGACGCGTTATTGATTGGCCGAGCACTATGGAGCACGCGGAAGAATAATTATTCACTATTAGTTGGGTATCAGTGTAATTCTTGCTGATAACTCCCAATCGCCACGTGTCTCGCCACTCTTGACGCCAAGACCCTTCTCTCTCGTCCGATGTCCAGGCACGCTCGCTCTACAATGGCGTCGCCGCCTCCCTTAACCCGCGTCTCGCATTCAACTCTGTATTGCGGACTGCTGGGTCATGTGGGTTTCTAAACCCACATGACCCAGCAGTCCGCAATACAGAGTTTACCTATAGGTATAGGCAAGAGCTCATTCGGCATCAACTAAACAAGAAGAAGGAAGCCCTCCAAACCTTTATAGAGCAGGCGGAGCATCTGTTAAACAAATGGACCCAGTACGACATCCCTATCCAACTCAAGCAAACCATCAACAGTGAACTATTTAACCTGAAACAACAACATAAAACTCTTGTAGAAACAAAGACACTCCGTAAGTTAACATCCCTAAACGGTGGACAGCTAAAAATCCCTCGTCCGAAAGATGGCTACTTTAACCTGACTTCTTATGATCTTACCCAGGACCAAAGAGACCTCTTAAATCTTGGTCTAAATTGTCAATTCTTATCTAAACCAAAGATGCATCAAAAACGCCTGGAAATCGAAATGCTTCTGGACGATATCCATAAGCTAGAAGACAACAAAAAAGTCATCACCACTGACACACTTCAAGCTGAACTACTTGCAGAAGCAGGGAAAAAACGAGGAACATATTCATCTACAATCTTAACCCCACGACTCAAAGAAGCAGCGAAACAACTAAAAAATCTGAAAGACGTAACAATAAGAAAAGCCGACAAAACAGCAGCATATGTATTGATTCCTACCCATGAATACATGAACAAAATTAGCGACATCCTAAGTGACGACTCCAAATTTCAACGAATCACGAGGAACCCCGTAGAAGACCTTAAGCGGAAAGTAAACAAAACAATTACAGCAATCAACGCAAAGAAAGGTAGTGTGCATTTCAATAAACTTCAAGGCGACTATGGCTTAGGATATGCCTACGGCAATGTTAAGACGCATAAACCAGGTAACCCACTACGCCCTATAATCAGCCAAATACCAACCCCAACTTATCACCTGGCAAAGAAACTCGATGAATTCCTAACTCCATACACTCCAAGTAAGTTTAGTCTACAATCATCAGCAGATTTCCAAGAATTGATCAAATCTACCCAGCCCGATGGAATCATCGCTTCCCTGGACGTTGAATCCCTTTTTACCAACGTCCCAGTCGACACAACCATAGGAATGATACTGGACAGAGTATACAGAGACGAGAGCACCCCCAAATTAGACATACCTGAGCCACACTTGAAAAGTCTTCTCGAAGCATGTACAAAGGAAGCCCCTTTCATCAGTCCACAAGGAGACATGTATTTACAAATAGACGGAGTAGCAATGGGCTCCCCCTTAGGAGTTTTATTTGCTAATTTTTATATGGGAACCATCGAAGATAGGGTCTTCAGTAGCAGACAAAAACCAACTGTATACTGCCGTTATGTAGATGACATATTCGTAATAGTAAAAGACTCAGATGAACTAATTGACCTAAAAAGACACCTAGAGAGAGAGTCAGTACTCCGATTTACACATGAAAATAGTGAAAATAACAGTCTGCCATTCCTGGATGTACTAATAACAAAAACAGGAACCTCTTTAAGCACCAACGTATATACCAAGCCCACCAACATAGGATTATGCCTGAACGGTAGAAGTGAGTGCCCCCAAAGATACAAAGCCAGTGTTCTCAATGCCTATATTCGTCGAGCGCTTACCCACTGCTCTGAATGGAGCAACGTGAGTAGAGAGTTTGAAAGAGTAACTCAGGTATTGGTGAACAACGGATATAGCAACGCGGAAATAAACGCTGCTATAAGAAGACACTTGGACCGTTGGTATAATTCAGAACCTAGAACAGAAACCACAACACCCCCAATAAAATTATATTACAAATCAACCATGCACAGTGAACATATAAAAGAGGAAAGAATAATGAAAGAAATAATCCGTAAAGGAGTAAAAAGCACTACTCCTAACCAAAACATAAACCTGATAATATTCTACAAAACCAAGAAGACTTCCGAACTCCTTATCAAAAACAGCCCGAAGTCGACGGAGAACCCTCTACAGCAGTCAAGCGTTGTATACATGTACACTTGCCCCCACGAAGGATGTAACCTTCAATGTAAGTACATAGGTATGACGTCGACCAAGCTGACGAGGCGTTTGACATGCCATCTTCAATCTGGTGCCCCTAGGAATCACATGAGACAAGCCCATGACATTACTCTAACAAGAGAAATGTTGAACAAGAATACTTGCATAATAGACAAAACCCAAGATTCAAGAAGATTACAAATTCTTGAGGCAATTCACATAAGAATAGAGCGACCTACCATGAACACCCAAATCACGGAACTATTTACTCTACCCACCATGAGAGTAAGGACAAGACAAGAACATATCGATGCCAACACAGAAGACAATGTCCAACATAACAGGCCAATTACACTGGATTAATCTTTGTGTTTAGATAGGAGATGCCTCGTATGGGCCAATAAGCCTTCTGCAGCCCCTATGTTTATCCCTTATGTATCCCCCCATGTTTTCACCTTCATTGTATTATCACCTGACCTAATGCGGGTATAAAATCAACTAGTATTGTAAGATCTGTTCACTTGAGAATGAACCATGGAGGTTCGAAACGTCGTGCAAATTATACAAATAAGTGTAATACACTCTATAGTAATCACTTCTTTTCTTCACCTTAAAAGTACGAAAATGAGTTTGGGAGAACTCCTATTTCAATTAAGCCCTGATGCTAAGAAAATAGTTAGAGGGATAGAAGCCCTAAACCAGAAAATAATAAATACAGAATATGCGGTCATATTCAATGAAACATGTTTGAAAGAAAACCTGCTGCCAGTATACACCAATATATATATATATATATATATATATATATATATATATATATATATATATATATATATATATATATATATATATATATATATATATATATATATATATATATATATATATATATATATTTATATATATATATATATATATATATATATATATATATATATATATGTTGTACCTAGTAGCCAGAACGCACTTCTCAGCCTACTATGCAAGGCCCGATTTGCCTAATAAGCCAAGTTTTCCTGAATTAATATATTTTCTCTAATTTTTTCCTTATGAAATGATAAAGCTACCCATTTCATTATGTATGAGGTCAATTTTTTGTTATTGGAGTTAAAATTAACGTAGATATATGACCGAACCTAACCAACCCTACCTAACCTAACCTAACCTATCTTTATAGGTTAGGTTAGGTTAGGTAGCCGAAAAAGTTAGGTTAGGTTAGGTTAGGTAGGTTAGGTAGTCGAAAAATAATTAATTCATGAAAACTTGGCTTATTAGGCAAATCGGGCCTTGCATAGTAGGCTGAGAAGTACGTTCTGGCAACTAGGTACGACATATATATATATATATATATATATATATATATATATATATACATACATACATACATACATACATATACATATATATATATATATATATATATATATATATATATATATATATATATATATATATATATATATATATATTTTATATATATACATAGTATATATTTTATATATATACATAGTATATATTTTATATATATACATAGTATATTTTGGTAGCAGTCTTTCCTGTAGACATATATTATTAAATATGACCGAAAAAGTAAGATTAATAATTCTAACACGAATTTTCTCAATCTTTCGTACATTTCTTTTCACTGTTGGAGGTAATTCAAAAATCAATTCTCCAAAATTCATTTTTATTTCTAGTCTAACGCGACACTTGAGCGCGTTTCGTAAAACTTATTACATTTTCAAAGACTTTAGTTAACACATACACAACTGAATAGAACTTACACATCTCCGATTTTGTTTATATCTACATTTGAGCGAGGTGGATGGGGTGAGGTGGTATTTAATAAGGTATTAATTTCATCAACACAAGCCAGAACATGAAACAATGGGTATTGAATAGAAGTGATTGTAGAAAGCCTATTGGTCCATATTTCTTGATGCTTCTATATTGGAGCGGAGTCTTGAGGTGGGTAGAATATAGTTGTGCATTAATTGCCTGTTGATTGCTGGTGTTGACTTCTTGATGTGTAATGCCTCGCAAACGTCAAGCCGCCTGCTATCGCTGTATCTATCGATGATTTCTGTGTTGTTTACTAGGATTTCTCTGGCGATGGTTTGGTTGTGGGAAGAGATTATATGTTCCTTAATGGAGCCCTGTTGCTTATGCATCGTTAAACGCCTAGAAAGAGATGTTGTTATCTTGTCTATATACTGTTTTTTTTGGAGCTTACAGTCCCCAAGAGGGCATTTGAAGGCATAGACGACGTTAGTCTCTTTTAAAGCGTTCTGTTTTGTGTCTGGAGAGTTTCTCATGAGTAGGCTGGCCGTTTTTCTGGTTTTATAGTAAATCGTCAGTTGTATCCTCTGATTTTTGTCTGTAGGGATAACGTTTCTATTAACAATATCTTTCAGGACCCTTTCCTCCGTTTTATGAGCTGTGGAAAAGAAGTTCCTGTAAAATAGTCTAATAGGGGGGTATAGGTGTTGTGTTGGTTGTCTCTTCAGAGGTTGCATGGCGTTTCACTTTCCTTCTTATGATGTCTTCGACGAAACCATTGGAGAAGCCGTTGTTGACTAGGACCTGCCTTACCCTACAGAGTTCTTCGTCGACTTGCTTCCATTCTGAGCTGTGGCTGAGAGCACGGTCGACATATGCGTTAACAACACTCCTCTTGTACCTATCTGGGCAGTCGCTTTTGGCATTTAGGCACATTCCTATGTTCGTTTCCTTAGTGTAGACTGCAGTGTGGAAACCTCCGCTCTTTTCCATGACTGTTACATCTAGAAAGGGCAGCTTCCCATCCTTTTCCATCTCGTAAGTGAAACGCAGCACGGAACTCCGCTCAAATGCCTCCTTCAACTCCTGCAGATGTCTGACATCAGGTACCTGTGTAAAAATGTCGTCAACATACCTGCAGTATATGGCCGGTTTCATGTTCATGTCGACTAAGACTTTTTGCTCGATGGTACCCATGTAGAAGTTTGCAAACAGGACATCTAGGGGAGAACCCATGGCGACCCCATCTACTTGCTTATACATGTGCCCATCCGGGCTCAAGAAGGGTGCCTCTTTAGTACAATCTTGGAGTAGTTTCCTTAGGATATTTTCTGGTATGTCAAGAGGAGTACAGGCTGGATCACGATACACTCTGTCGGCTATCATCCTGATTGTCTCGTCCACTGGTACGTTAGTGAACAGCGATTCTACGTCCAACGAGGCTCTTATCCCTGTGGCCCGTGTGCCCCGCAGTAAGTCAACAAATTCCTTTGGAGACTTCAGGCTGAAGGCGCAAGGAACATAAGGAGTCAGCAGGACGTTGAGTCGCTTCGCCAGTCTGTACGTGGGTGTGGGTATCTGGCTAATGATTGGCCGAAGTGGGTTTCCAGGCTTGTGTGTCTTGACATTTCCATACGCATATCCAGGTTTATATTCCCCAATGATCTTTGGCAGGTGGAGTCCGGATTTCTTGGCGTTCACAGTTTCGATCAGTTTGGTGACCATTGCTTTCAATTCGGCTGTAGTGTCCTCCTTATGTTCCTTGCGCCTTCAGCCTGAAGTCTCCAAAGGAATTTGTTGACTTACTGCGGGGCACACGGGCCACAGGGATAAGAGCCTCGTTGGACGTAGAATCGCTGTTAACTAACGTACCAGTGGACGAGGCAATCGGGATGATAGCCGACAGAGTGTATCGTGATCCAGCCTGTACTCCTCTTGACATACCAGAAAATATCCTAAGGAAACTACTCCAAGCTTGTACTAAAGAGGCACCCTTCTTGAGCCCGGATGGGCACATGTATAAGCAAGTAGATGGGGTCGCCATGGGTTCTCCCCTAGGTGTCCTGTTTGCAAACTTCTACATGGGTACCATCGAGCAAAAAGTCTTAGTCGACATAAACATGAAACCGGCCATATACTGCAGGTACGTTGACGACATTTTTAAACAGGTACCTGATGTCAGACATCTGCAGGAGTTGAAGGAGGCATTTGAGCGGAGTTCCGTGCTGCGTTTCACTTACGAGATGGAAAAGGATGGGAATCTGCCCTTTCTAGATGTAACAGTCATGGAAAAGAGCGGAGGTTTCCACACTGCAGTCTACACTAAGGAAACGAACATAGGAATGTGCCTAAATGCAAAAAGCGACTGCCCAGATAGGTACAAGAGGAGTGTTGTTAACGCATATGTCGACCGTTCTTTCAGCCACAGCTCAGAATGGAAGCAAGTCGACGAAGAACTCTGTAGGGTAAGGCAGGTCCTAGTCAACAACGGCTTCTCCAATGGTTTCGTCGAAGACATCATAAGAAGGAAAGTGAAACGCCATGCAACCTCTGAAGAGACAACCAACACAACACCTATATCCCCTATTAGACTATTTTACAGGAACTTCTTTTCCACCGCTCATAAAACGGAGGAAAGGGTCCTGAAAGATATTGGTAATAGAAACGTTATCCCTACAGACAAAAATCAGAGGATACAACTGACGATTTACTATAAAACCAGAAAAACGGCCAGCCTACTCATGAGAAACTCTCCAGACACAAAACAGAACGCTTTAAAAGAGACTAACGTCGTCTATGCCTTCAAATGCCCTCTTGGGGACTGCAAGCTCCAAAAAACCCAGTATATAGGCAAGACAACAACATCTCTTTCTAGGCGTTTAACGATGCATAAGCAACAGGGCTCCATTAAGGAACATATAATCTCTTCCCTCAACCAAACCATCGCCAGAGAAATCCTAGTAAACAACACAGAAATCATCGATAGATACAGCGATAGCAGGCGGCTTGACGTTTGCGAGGCATTACACATCAAGAAGTCAACACCAGCAATCAACAGGCAATTAATGCACAACTATATTCTACCCACCTCAAGACTCCGCTCCAATATAGAAGCATCAAGAAATATGGACCAATAGGCTTTCTACAATCACTTCTATTCAATACCCATTGTTTCATGTTCTGGCTTGTGTTGATGAAATTAATACCTTATTAAATACCACCTCACCCCATCCACCTCACTCAAATGTAGATATAAACAAAATCGGAGATGTGTAAGTTCTATTCAGTTGTGTATGTGTTAACTAAAGTCTTTGAAAATGTAATAAGTTTTACGAAACGCGCTCAAGTGTCGCGTCAGACTAGAAATAAAAATGAATTTTGGAGAATTGATTTTTGAATTACCTCCAACAGTGAAAAGAAATGTATGAAAGATTGAGAAAATTCGTGTTAGAATTATTAATCTTACTTTTTCGGTACTATTTAATAATATATATATATATATATATATATATATATATATAATTATATATATATATATAATATATATATATTATATATATATATATATATATATATATATATATATATATTTATTTATTTATTTATTTATTTATTTATTTATTTTATTTATTTATTTCAGGCTCGCATGAAAAAGAATTTTTTCTAGCATTGTCTTGAGTAAGAAATCATACTCTTCAAACTCTTTGCACCTCAGAGTAGGTTAGCCTCAGAAGGGATAGACATATAGTGAGGAGATAAAAAGCATCGTGGGCATCGATGTCACGTATCGTCTCTTCCATCCACCTGAGGTCTGTGATTTTTTTTTCCGAGGATCTCCTGAATGTCATTAGACCCGGGGGGGGGGGGGGGGGTGGCTCCAGGGAGTGTGCTGTTCACAGTTATAGTGACGTAGGTTCCGGGCAGGTTGGATCTTATGCTAGCTATGATGTCTGGGTTGGACGAGACTACTTCACACTGGGAAGGGTTTAGGAAGAGACCAAGGCTTACTTTTCGCTAACCCAGGAGCCAGCGTTGACAGTGATGTCTGTGTCAGGAGCAAGAGTAGAACTTGCAACTGGAGTAGAGGTGGCAAACACTTC
Source organism: Procambarus clarkii (assembly GCF_040958095.1). Lineage (NCBI taxonomy): Eukaryota > Metazoa > Arthropoda > Malacostraca > Decapoda > Cambaridae > Procambarus > Procambarus clarkii. The sequence continues at coordinate 13,569,836 of NC_091222.1, forward strand.
CTTTGGAAATGTGAAAGTCAGGGGTTCCGTTTGCAGTAAAGAGAAGGTTAAGAATCCTCACGAATTCCCTGTAGTTGAGGCCGGTAATCTTATTAGCCACAGTAGATAAAGTGTACACAGTACTGTGCAGTGTGTTGAGAGCCGGCATCTGCCGTGGCGGAGTCGGTGATTGGCAAGTTTCCACCTGAGTCCTCTTAATCGTGTCCATCTATGCTAAATAGCTTGTCTTTGTCCACCCTATCAATTCCCCTGAGAATTTTGCAGGCGGTGCTCATGTATCCCCTTACTCTTCTGTCTATCAGGGACGTGAGGTTTAGCTCCCATTGCCTTTCCTCGTAGCTCCTACCTCTCAGTTCTGGGAATAGTTTGGTGGTATACCTCTGAATCTTCTCTAACATTGCCTTGTGTTTAACTAGGTAGGGACTGCAGGCTGGAACTGCATACTCCAGGATTGGTCTGACATAAGTGGTAAGTGGTCCTGAACGATTCCTTACACAAGTTACTAAAGGCACTTCTTATGTTGGCCAATCTAGCATATGTCACTGATGATATCCTTTTGATTTGAGCTTCTGGGGACAGGTTCGGTGTGATATCAAACCCCAGATCTTTCTCTCTATTTGACTCTTGCTGGATTTCACTTCCCAGATGGTTTCTTGTGTTCAGCCTCCTTCTCCCTTCAGATAATTTCATTACTTTACACTTTTCACATTTAAACTTTGGTAGCCAATTTCTAGACCATTTCTCCAGTTTGTTCAGATCATCGTGGAGTCTCTATCTATCTTCATCTGTCTTTATTCTTCTCATAATTTTTGCATCATCAGCAAACGTTGAGAGGAAGGAGTCTATACCCTCTGGAAGATCATTTACATGTATCAGAAACAGGATGGGTCCAAGTACAGAGCCCTGTGGGATACCACTGATGACATCTCGCCACTCTGATGCCTCCCCCGTCACAGTTACTCACTGTTTCCTGTTGCTTAGATACTCCCTTATCCAGAGAAGCACCTTACATTTAACTCCTGCCTGTTTCTCCAACTTTTGAAACAACCTTTTATGGGGTATTGTGTCAGAGGCTTTCTGGCAGTTCAAGAAAATGCAGTCTGCCCACCCTTCTCTTTCCTGCCTAATTTTTGCCGCATGGTCATAAAATTCTATTATGACTGTGAGGCACGATTTACCATCCCTGAACCCATGCTGTTGGTGTGTTACAAAACTCTTTCCCTCCAGATTTTCTATGAAGCTTTTCCGCAGGATCTTCTCCATCATCTTGCATGGAATGCAAATTAGGGAAACTGGCCTGTAGTTCAGTGTCTTTTTCCTGTCACCCATTCTGTATATTGGGACTACATTAGCTGTCTTCCAGCTTTCCAGTAGGTCTCCTGTTTCCAGTAACTTGTTATTCACCATAGAGAGAGGCACACTTATTGCTTCTGCACCCTCTTTTAGAATCCATGGGAAGATTCTGTCAGGCCTAACAGCCTTTTTTACATTTAGCTCCAACAGATTCCTTTTGACCTCATCACTGGTGAACTCAAATTCCTCCAAGGTAGCTTAGTTTCTTGCCTCCTCTCTTAGTACAGGGGCTTCTTCTTTCTCTATTGTAAAGATCTCCTGGAATCTCTTGTTGAGTTCTTCACATACCTCCTTATCATTTTCTGTGTATCTGTTCTCACCTTTTCTCAGTGTCATTACTTGTTCCTTCACTGTTGTTTTCCTCCAGATGTGGCTGTGGAGCAGTTTTGGTTGGGTCTTGGCTTTACTTGTGATGTTACTTTCATACTGTCTCTCAGCTTCTCTCCTCACTCCGAGGTACTCATTCCTGGCCCTCAGGCATCTCTCCCTGCTCTCTGGTGTTCTGTTATTCCTTTGATTTCTCCATGTTCTTGAATTCAATTGCTTCGCTACCTTACATTCCTGACTGAACCATGGATTATTCTGTTTCTTTTAAAAAAATTTGTTTAACACCAAGGATAAACCTGTCTGCAGAATCCTGGTACTTGTGACATAATCCATCATATCTTGCTCAGACTTTTTTTCGTAGTTCTGTTTCCCCATGGGATTTCCACTAGGAAGTTCCTCATCTCGTCTTATTTTCCTCTTCTGTAATTTAGCCTTTTCCTTTCCGATCCCTTCCTGAGATTCATTATCCCAACATTCACCAGATTCTCAAATATCAATTCGCTGTAGTTGCTCATTCCCATGGGGGGGGGGGCTTCAAATTTTACTACCTTTATTTCTTACTCATTCAAGGTGAATATCAGGTCGAGTCTAGCTCGGCGCTCGGCGAGTAGTGGTTGCCTCAACTTTCCGTATTTCTTCCTGTTGGCGAGAGCAGCGATGGGAGATAGCAATGTGATCACCATCACTGAGGAGACAACGTTCGCAGTCAGCCTGGCAGACGAAGTAAAGGTGATCTGCGCAAATACTACACTTAATGCCCTGTTCATTGCACTTATTGGTGGTGTGTGAATACTGATTGCACTTGAAGCAGTGCTTGAGGTTACAGAAGCGTTATTTCTTGATTTGTTCCAGTGGAATCTTGACTCCAAAACTCCCTGTGAGTAGGCGAGTCCCTGTGAGTAGGCGAGGTCCGCTACAGCTACCAAGATGAAGGCCAGTTTCAAGGTTGGACGGCTGTTAGCAGAGTAAATGACACATAGTGTGGATGGTTCCATGGAGGGGTTTTAGATTGTGAAGCTTTCAAAGACGTCTTCGGTTGCATTGTCGGTGACCCAAGTGCTGGCTCTTCTGACGATCACTGTTCGATCAACAAGAAAGTGTCGATAGAATGTAAGGCTGATTTGCCCTTCTTGCAGAGCTTTCCTGGTGGAATCCAATGCCATATGGTCGATGTTGTCATCCTGGGAGTAGAAGAGAGCAACTCCCTCTCCCTCCTGGCGTAAGTCGACTGGCGTGACGTTGGTAACGGCTTACAGTTGTCAAGTCTTTCCTGAACGCATGGTCGTTCAGGAAAGTAGCCTTCACCATGATGTGCATGGTATCTCGTGGCGAGTACCAGCCGAAGGCTAAGTCGAGGCGATACAGCTGACCCACCCTCCAGGGTAGGGTCGAAGGAAGTACTGCTAAGTGCGACTTAGCAGCTCGCCGAGGTGAGGAGCAGCCAGAGACGTCCGGCCGCGAGGGCTGCTGGCTGCAAACTCGTGATCTCCATCATCCTCCTTCTGTTAAGAAAAGTGTTCTCTTCTCTCTTCCTCCGCGCTCTACGCATCAGTGACCCTCAGTTTTTTATTCTGAAATTTCTTTTATTTACAAGTTTTTCTCTCGCTTTGCATACCCTTACATTTTCTCAACTGTGCCTATTCTTAAGCTATATGTAATATCTTTCATCCTAACTTGTTTCCATCACTAGTAACACTGTGCTCTGCATTCCCTTCATATCTGAACTCAAAAATCTCACTAATACCCTTCGTCCTCCTGTTGTAAAACTCGCCTTTCGACAAATTAACACTCTTTGTGGTTATTTGGTTCACACTTTCGTTCATTAGTTTGCGGTTGTAAGATGATAACTTTATTTCGATGTATATTATCAAAATGTTCATATTAAATGTCTTTTGTGGTCTGTTTAATTTAGCATTATATAAGGAGAATGCTTGGAAATTTAATATAATCAATCCCTCCTGTCCCTAATTCTAGACCTGAGAAACTCCAAGCACTAATATTACATGCTTTAAGTTGCCTTTATTGGCAGGGGAAATGGGCAATTTGATTATTTTTAGGATTGATATTATCAAGTGTGTCTTAAAAAAATTAGTTACATTTCCTTTAAATATCTGTGTATGCAGATTACTTACATGTTGTGTTCTCCACCAGCTTATGGGTTAACAGAGGCTCTCATCACGCACGTGACCTTGAAAGGTCGGGAGCGCATAGGGAGGTGCGGACACCTGCTGCCCGGAGTGTCATCCAAGGTGGTGGACACCCTCACTGGCCAAACCTTGCCCCCAGATCACAACGGAGAGATCTGCGTTAAAACTCCAGCGGTATTAGTTCACAGATGTTGTTTTCTCTATATTTTTCACTTCCACTTTGCAGGGGGAATGGTCTGGGGTATGGGATGGGCTTTGACTGGGCGGGGTCAGCCTAAGCTAAATGCTTTAGGAAATATTAACGATTATAAAGGCCCCCATGTAATTTTCATGGAGTCACGTGTGAAATATGTAAAGTGTTTGTCTCAAAGTTTTTGGTTATTGTAGCAATATTTTTTCTTAGAGACCCATACAGTTATTTCAGTGCTTCTTAATACTTTTTCTGAGAGAAGGGGGGGGGGGGTGAGAGTCCCCCCCTTCCCCATGTTAATGGGAAGGGGGGGGGGCGAAGGTGTCAAGGCATATATGTGGCCAAGAGAGGGAAATGGAGAAAGTGTGGAAATAGGAAATTTGGGAACACAAATATGCTCTTAGCTGAATGCAAGGTTTCTATGCTGGGTTGTAAGGCCAGCCCTCAGTGTCCTTGATACTAGTAATGAACTGTAGCAGGGAGGGGTCCTTAAGGCTGATCTAGTCCCTTCATTCCAAAACAAATGATTATATAATGGATTCAGCAATATAAAAAATTCAATCACTGAAAAGAGTCAGAACATACTAGATAATGAGGCGTTGTCTCGCTGCCTAACGACTCTCAATTTATATATGGATGCATATTAATGTCTTTGCATTTAATTTGCCAATTTAAGCTCTAAAACAATTAATAATAACTTATCCTGAATTAAGAACTGGAGTCTATCTGACAGTAGCCAGATGATGTCTCTTGCTGAGACCAGACTCAGTATTTTGATGATGGTTTAGCAGCTTGATGATAATGATTTCGATGACACAGCATTGTTGTAAATGATTTGAATAGCTTGATCAGATATGGAGTGCACGTTGTTGCATCTCACTTGGTAGATGAGGTGGTAATGGGCTCTCACTAGTTGGTGGTCCTCCATACTCTTATTCTGGATAAATGTACCAGGAATTCCTCTCTATATACAATTCAGAAACTCTTCCAGCATTCAGGGAGCTATCACTGACGATTCTATTTAGTTTGTGTGTAAATATCTAGCTGAAAAATGTCTCGAGCTGTTCACACGTCTGCACTCCTTGGATGTAAACACCAGGCCTGGTGAGGGATGTGACGATTCTCCCCCCCCTCCCCCCTCCCCTGGCATCTGCTGGTGGCGTCCCCTCCTCGGTGGAGGTGCCGGCAATGATTATAAAATGATTATGTTCTTTATTTAGACTGATTATTGTGATAACGTTATATCACAAGATAAACACGTAGGTGGATTTAAAGATCATTAACAGTACTTTATAATACACTTTGTACTTTATTAAGGATTTTGAAATTACATCACTGGAAGCTATTATTTCGGTTCCAGCAATATGTTTTGATATTCAGGAAGCTTCTAGATTCTTGTGATCATATATACAATGTTATATAGACATTGAGCTCAACAGTGTACTTGACCAAATGGTCATGAAGGTGCTGATGAAGATACTGATGATCCTTAAATCATCAGTAGATATGATTCTGAAATAAAATATAGATATGGAAAGTGAAATTTTCCATAATACACTCTGTTCAACTGAAACAGGTATACTGAGCTTACAAGGAGAAATCTAGACATTTCAAAGTGTGGGTCCACCTTACTTTATGATTCACCTAACCCCCTAAATCGTAGGGAGCACCAAAGAATAGGGTGAGGTGATTGTTGTCTGACTCGTCTAGTTGTCCGCCTGGTTTGTCATCTTTTGTCTGGATCAATGCAGGACTAGAAAATACCTGTATGATCGAAGTGGAATTCTTCTGGATATTGATTACTGGTGTCAACTCACTGAGCTTGGCTGGAATGCATCCTTAAGTTGAAACAAATGCTCAATATCAAGTACCTCCAGGAATATGTCATCTACGTATCTACAGTAGGTACACAGGTTTAGGCTCATGTCATCATGGACTTTCTGTGCGATAGAACTCAAATTGTCAAATTAAAAAATAGGACACCATGGGGGATAACCCATAATGATGCCATCTACTTGTTTATACATGCGCCCATCAGGACTCAGGAAGGGTGCCTCTTCAGTACATGTTTCGGGTAACTAACTAAGTGTGCCTTCTGGGATGTCACGGGGAGTACAAGCTGGATTCCGATAAACTCTGTTCATCACCATTCCAATAGTTTCATCCACAAGGACATTAGCGAACTGTGACTTAATACCAGGAGACACTCCTCTTGATGTCCGTGACCTCTAAAATTACAAATTACAAATTATTAAGTCCACAAATTACTTTTGAGGTTCAAGGCTAGGCACGTGGCAAGTATGGAGTTAGGAAAGCATTCAGAATTGACATTGAAAGAATTGACAGTCTCCATGGTGTAGTGGTACAACCCGTTCTCGCACTTTCTTACAGTCAATATTGACTTATTAAATAAGTGCATATGTGACATACTAATTTATTGTGAATATTTTAGTTTACCTTGAAAAGCTTCATAGAAAACACCGACCTTACCTAACCTTCTTAGTATGTTAAGATAAGCATCTTATTGCTTCGTAATTACAATTATTACTTAACCTATACCTATAATAGGTTAAGTAATAATTGTAATTACGAAGCATTATATACCTATAATAGGTTAGGTATATAATTTAATTTCGTAATTACAATTATTACTTAACCTATACCTATAATAGGTTAAGTAATAATTGTAATTACGAAGCATTATATACCTATAATAGGTTAGGTAATAATTGTAATTACGAAGCAATAAGATGCTTATCTTAACATCCTAAGAAGGTTAGGTAAGGTCGGTGTCTTCTATTAAGCTTTTCAAGGTAAACTAAAATATTCACAATAAATTAGTATGTCACATATGCACGTATTTAATAAGTCAATATTGACTATACGAAAGTGTGAGAACGGGTTGAGTGGTAAGACACTCGCCTGGCGTTCCGCGAGCGCTTTGTCATGGGTTCGTATATAGGCCGGGGATGATTTGCTGGGCGCAAATCCTTAACTGTAGCCTCTGTTTAATGCAACAATAAAATGTGTACTTGGTTGTAACAACGATTCTTCACGGTGGGGATCGTATTCCAGGGACCTGCCCGAAACGCTACGCGTACTAGTGGCTGTAAAAGAATATAGCAACTCTTGTGTATAGCTCAAAAAAAAGATCTCTTAGCCAGTCTGACCGTGGGCGTAGGTATCTGGCTGATGATTGGTCGGAATGGGTTTCCATGTTTGTGAGTCTGGACATTCCCCATATCTTCCCACTCCAGTAACAACCTGATTTACCGGCTGATAGTCTGATACAGGCTGATATTTCTTAAAGCCTTTAATTTATATCTTTCCTGACCAGCCTATGTCCGTCCTTTACCCAAACCATTTTCCCTGCAAGTTTGGGTGAGTATAGCCAAGCGACTGAGGCTGCACCCTAGAGGAAGCATCCGGCTGCCCTCGGGTCTCTCTTACCAGTCATGTCACCCCTCCCATCTCTCTCCAAATTAACTCCCCCTCCCATCTCTCTCCAAATTAAGTCCCCCTCTCATCTCTCCTTCTCTAATCCTCTCTCCCACTCACCCTACCCTTTTTCCCCTCACCTCTAGCCCTTTCTTTTCCCCCTCACCCCTACCCATCTCTCTTTCCCTCTTTCCCTATAGCCCCCTCTCTCTTCCACTCTTACCCTCTCCCTGCCTTTTCCCCTTAACATCCCCCTCTCACACTTCTCTTCCAATCTCCCATTCTCTCCCTTTCTGTCAATCTTATTGAATCTCTCAGCTCTTCCGTATTCTCTACAACTCTCACCCCCCCCCCCGTTCTTACCTTTCCACCTTCTCGTCCCCTCTCCACTATCCTCCCTCTCTTCTTCTCTCTCTCTCTTTCCTTTCCCCAACATACCCCCTATCATTACTTCTCTTACCTTCGTCTCTCTCTCTCTCTCTCTCTCTCTCTCCTCTCTCTCTCTCTCTCTCTCTCTCTCTCTCTCTCTCTCTCTCTCTCTCTCTCTCTCTCTCTCTCTCTCTCTCTCTCTCTCTCTCTCTCTCTCTCTCTCTCTCTCTCTCTCTCTCTCTCTCTCTCGCTCGCTCGCTCTCTCGCTCTCTCTCGCTCTCTCTCTCTTCTCTCTCTCTCTCTCTCTCTCTCTCCTCTCTCTCTCTCTCTCTCTCTCTCTCTCTCTCTCTCTCTCTCGCTCGCTCTCTCTCGCTCTCTCTCTCTCTCTCTCTCTCTCTCTCTCTCTCTCTCTCTCTCTCTCTTCTCTCTCTCTCTCTCTCTCTCTCTCTCTCTCTCTCTCTCTCTCTCTCTCTCAGAAAATATAGAGTCAAAAAATCTAGGGTGTTTGCTAGTCACAAACCACTGACTTTGAAGGAGATAATTATTATGTCACACCTCTCAACCCCCCCCCCCCTTTTAATAGGACCAATATTACTGACCCCAACCAGCCAATAACAGTCCCGTACTCCAGACCACCCCCCTGCAAAGGTCACCATCCTCAGACAAAGAAATAGACATACAGACTGACATGTTAATCTGCAAAGGAGTAATTTTAATGTCATAAAATCATATAGAAATAATTAATTTAAATAAGTTAAATATTAGATAACAGCTGTAAACTAATTACAACCAGAATTAAAAAGTCTTCATTCCTCTCTCACAGATGATGACTGGGTATTACCGTAAACCCGACGCCACATCAGCGACCATTGACAGTGAAGGGTGGCTCCACTCTGGGGATATCGGCAGTTGTGATGAGGAAGGCTTTTTTACCATCGTCGACCGCATTAAGGACCTCATCAAAGTCAAGGCTATGCAAGTATGATATTCACAACAATTCCAAATTTATTATCAGATTAAATCTCAGTTTTAACATTTTAAGGCGTCAGTCAGTGCTTGAATTAGATACTGATAATCAAGATAGAAGTTCTAAATGTAGTTGTTGTCGTCCTTGTATACTATTCAGCAGCTGCAAGGTCTTAGCAGTTTGAAGACCAACTAATAGAAGTAAAATACCGCTAACAAAAGCTCAGAAACCTAACCCCAAACATCATCTTGCTCGCTGGCCACAACTTAAGGCACTTAAACTGGAAAAAATGTGACAAATACCGTAATGTCATAGTGAGCTTCAGGCTCATACACGGGAGGTCCGCGGATCGAGTCTCCTAGACCCCAGGTGAATGGAATCATAGTGAGTTCCAGGATTATGTGACACATTTACCTTTAACCAACAAACAGATGAACCAATCAGATAGAAAATGCCCTAGACCTTATTTTCGGAATAGATAATGAACTGATACGGAATATAATTACAAATGTAACTCAGATAACAACCTAACTGAAGTTCAGACAAGTGGGAACAATAAGCCTGAACAGCCAGTCACAAATCCAAAAGGCGGAATTCTGCAAACACACGTTTAATAATAAACTAACTTACTGGGAACTAAAAACAATGCCCTCACATAAAGTAGCTGACTAAAACAGCTAGACACTTAAATTCTTCGCCAATGCCTCAAGAGAACAGACACATCATCACTAGACATATGCTCAAGTCACATGCCAAGAATAAAACGAAAAAAAAAAAATGCAAATTGGAACGAAAACGTAATTTTCTTTATTGGTAAAGAAAACAAATTACAGAACTATGGCACTGCAGTTTGTGTCCGAAATGAGAATGAGGAAACGTACTGGAGGAATCATAGTAGTCTATGGGATGAAGCTTTTCATGGTGGAAGATCATAATTTTACTTTGCTAACTCTAACTCTTTGGGTTTTGTTCGTTAGGAAATTTGATATCCATTTTCCTACCATGCCAGTAATTATTTTTGAGTGCATTTTGTGTGCAAAAACACAATTGTCGAAAATGTTTCACATTTGTCGAAAGTTTTCACAAAGACTGTATATATATTAAATTACCGTTTGCTTGTCTTCCATGGCATGTATAGCTAGGTTTAGTGTTGTAGCAGTTGTGAGAGGCAGGCACGCCCTGTTCTGAACCCGTGTTGTCCAGGGTTATGCAAATGTTGTGACTTCATGAGTTTATTTTCTTCTGATCATTCTATCGAAGATTTTTATGGTGTGTGATGTTAAAGGTGTAGTGTGATGTTGTCTATAACTTTTTGTCTCCTTTATCACCACTTTGTGGAGTGGCACGATCTCTGCTGTTTAAGTGTAACGGGGAAAACACCTGAATCTGGGCATCGTCTCCATATAATATTAAGAGCATTTGATAGTTTTTTTCAATTCTAAAGTGTATATGGAATTCCAGAAATCTGGGCCTGCGAAGTTGTGCATGTGCATGCCGTCAATGGTTACTTCAAAGTCCAGCATCTCAGGGTTAGGGTTTTCTCATTAGTGTGTTTAAGGGTTTACTGAGTTCAAACAGTCTTACTGTATCATCAGTATTTAATTAATTTCTTTTTTCTTTCTTTCTTGTAATCAGTGAAAAATTCAATTTTCTCTGCTCATGGGCCCAACTCTAGATGTAGGTTTTGTTTTATATTTTGGATAGAAGAATAAATAGTTTGGTTAAACTCGTTTTCACTTATTTCAATTTGCTTGCTTTGTCCCTCCTGGATTTTATATGATTCTTACAACTGTAGTTCCATCGCTTATATTTCTCTACATAACCTTTCTTGTCGTTCTTGAGTGAGAGAGTGGAGCACTTAAGTAATTCTCGGGTTTGTTTTCTTTGACTATTGAGAAAACGCCGTTATTGTTCAAATTTACATATTTTTCTTCTTTTTTTTCTCATAGTAGTATATGTTTAATTCTATTAAGTCAAATAATTCCCAAATAATCAATTTACTGTTAAAAACTGGATGGGGTACCCGGCATCCTTCCAAAATAAAAAAATATGAGAAATTATGATGATATATGGAAACACATATATATACTGCATACCATCTTAGGTCAACACATCCTTCTTTCTGACTGTCTACTTGTCTTTATGTCTCTGCATGTTTCATTGAATATCTGTTAATTGACCTTCTCTCGCTGTATCTCTACCTCTTCCTCCCCCCCTTCTCTCTCTCTCTCTCTTTCTCTCTCTCTCTCTCTCTCTCTCTCTCTCTCTCTCTCTCTCTCTCTCTCTCTCTCTCTCTCTCTCTCTCTCTCTCTCTCTCTCTCTCTCTCTCTCTCTCTCTCTCTCTCCACTCCTCCATAACTCTCAGAAAAAGCCACATTACGAAAATTTTTGTATTAAGAAATTTAGGTACATGTGCATTTGTGTAGCTCCCCTAGACTACAAGAGGGCAAGTACACGGTGTGCCAGGAACCAGCTGCATGATACTGTTGTGAATAGCTGTAAAACTGCGGAAAAACTATGAAAAAATATAATTTAAAAAAAATCATTGGATTCTTTTTGCGTCGTAGGGTAATTATTAGGAGAGAGCACTAAGCCATTTCAACTATTCAGCACATAGAAGGGATATGAAGATAAGAATATGTGATAGGACGGTGGGAAGGAATGGTGTCCAACCACTTAACAGTCGTTGATTGAACCCCAACCTGTAAGAAGGTAGACAGTCGCTCTGCCTGTCTCCCTTCATCTTCGTCTCCCTGTCTCCAAATTACATCTTCGAGTCGTTGGGTGTTTTGAGTCGTAACAAAAATAAATACTTCTTAAATAAGGTCATGGGGATTCGAGCCCGATCCCTGTATGACCCCATATGACAATAAACCCGGGTCTATTGTCCATGCTTGTCTGAGCTTTTATTACCGGAGGGTCACTAACATTCTAGTGGTTTAAATGAGGACAGGAAGAGTTTTAACATTTACGGCTTTGTCAGGTAGGCGGTTCCATGGATTTATAACCCTGTGGGCGAAAAAGCATTTCCTGTTCTCAGGCTTACATTGTGGCTTGTTGAGCTTGAAACTGTTGCTCTTTGTTTGTGTTACGTCTGACTTTTTGAAAAAGTTGTCTGGATCAACTCCTCCAAATTGTTCAGTTTATTGAACGTTTCGATGAGATTAGTCTTATCAGCCTTGGTTTGCAATGTTGTTAGCCCTTTGGCCCTCAATCTTTCCTGGTATGAGAGTTGACTTAGTTCTGGAATGTTTTTTGTTGCCCAGTGTTGAACTTTCTCCAATGTAGCTATTTCTTTCTGAAGATGAGGTCTCCATGCCTGTATGCAATAATCCAGGTGGAGGCACACAAGAGATTTATACAATTGAATGACATCCTTCTTTTCCTAAATGTCAAAAGTACGCTTGATTACTTTTAGGGGGTTTGGTTAGCTTTTTTACTGCCACTTGTGTGCAAATTTCAGTGTATGATGGATTACAACCATCAACAACCAATTAATGCACAACTATATTCTACCCACTTCAAGACTCCGCACCAATATAGAAGCATCAAGAAATATTGGCCAATAGGCCCTTTGCAGTTACTTCCATTCTTCTCTTTAACTTACAAAATATTATACCCATTGTTTCGAGTTCTGTCTTGTGTTGAAAGTTTGTTTTCACCTCATCCAAAACTGTTGTAATATATAATATATATATATATATATATATATATATATATATATATATATATATATATATATATATATATATATATATATTATATATATATATATATATATATATATATATATATATATATATATATATATATATATGTATATATGTATATATATATATATATATATATATATATATATATATATATATATATATATATATATACATATATATATATATATATATATATATATATATATATATATCCACACTTGTCACAGCCCTGGAAACACAACATGAGAAATAACTGCACTATGGGAGTACTCCACTATAATCAAATGCCAGGAATCCCTGGTATCACACACTCTTTACTTGTGCACTAAAATAACCGGTACCGAACTCTCACTCCTGCAAAAAGATTACACCACATGGAACAAAATAATCATCAAGAATGCATTACCCTAAATTCTACCAGAGTGGAATATAAATTACTAGGACATCCCTCACAGTCCTTGGCTAATCTATGTATATTCTGTTCCAGTGTGTACACCCCTCACAAGGGCTAAATCTCTTTGGGACTGACAATAATATCAATAAGGGTGAAAATCTTATGCGCCCACACTTTTCCTCACATCTCCGGGTGCTTGGTGGACAATGGGACGGAACACCTAGCTGTGAATTCAGGCTAAGAGAATAACCACCAGAACACACACAAGGTACTTACTCTCATTTACACAGCCGGCTCACATCCATACACCCAAGTGTCCCACCATACACAGGCCCCTTGCTTGTAGGTGATGGTCACGGCAGCTAGGCTAACTGGTATAGCCTCGCACGGTGGCGTTCGTACAGGGATGTCTCGGCGCGTTTTCCGTAACCTCCTGCACGACACCCGGCTCACTTCGTACACCTCTGACTGGTGAAGCGATGCGTTCGTACACGGATGGCGGAAAACACGATGACACGAAATTCCCACGAATTTCTATGGGAAAACTGCCCTGAACACTGGCAAGATATTTCCCCGTTCACTCGACTGCTATAGAACACTAGCAGGAGTCAGAACGTCTGACCTAATCAGTGGAATGTGAACCTACCAGTCCGTTGCTGCTCGTATGCTACTGTAACGTACTGTTATGTTACGTTGTTCGGTTGATTAGATACAGTGTTTAGTACGTTTCATATTTATTTAGTAGTCCTGGATACAGCAGTGTCGTAGACGTTGAGACGAAGCCTGGAGCAGAGCAGAGAGCTGAGTGTGGCCGGAGTCGCGGAGCTCTATGTGGGAGAGCGTTGTAGCTGGATGAGGTCGTAGTCTGCTGCCTGCTCTGTGTCGAAGCTGTAGCGTCTTGGGTTGATTAGAACTGCCTACACCGAGTACTACATTCTTGACTGGAGATTGTACTGTTTTGCTATTCTCAAATCGCTGGCTTAAATACGGTGACTACACCTCACAGTATGATAGGAGGGTGGAAAAACCGTTACCTGTAAATAGGGATAGGATTATAGCTTGTGTAATTAGTTATGCCATTAAGATGATGAGATAATGGAGCGAGTATAGGTTTACTCGCTACAGGATTCCCCCTGCCAGGAAATGGAAGAAAACTATATAACAAAAAATACGAGGCTACTGTTCCCTGGGTCGCTGTGGTACATGTAGTCCGGTACCAAAAGATGTAGGCAGTGTGTGGACAAGCTCTGTGTAGGAGGAGAGAAGAATGTGCATGATTGTTGCGTCCTTTGGTCGCTGGCGGAGCATTTAGATCCGGGGCGGATGGGCTCGGGCACCAGGACAATAGGAGGTAATGTAGACATGTAGTTAGGACATCGAGGAATCGTTGGGAATCTCCATATGTGGGAATCTCGTTAATCCATTCATGCACGTCACTAATTAGATGACGAGGCATTTGGCTATTTTTTTTTTTTTTTTTTTTTTCCCTTTTACTCCCCTTGCCACTTCGGGGGGGAAAAGGGTTTTATTCTAGCTATAGAGCCCCACGACCCAGCCACAAGGCATGGGCCGCGAGGCCCCGCAGCATCTAACCCTAAAAACATATTACAACTTAAACAAAATAAAACTAATGTCGTGGCCTACTTATGTGCTAAACAAAAATAAAAATAAATGCACCTGGAGATATAAAAAAGAGGATGGTATAAAAATATAACACAAATAACATAAAATGGCATGCCACTAAAAGAATGAATTCCTCTCACAAGGAGAGGATCAAGTTTAATGTCATGCGCGCATGAACAAAATAAGTCACGGGGAGGGCATGCCTGGCTTGAACTAGTCAAGTCCCCGGAGAAGACAGGAACACATGCGCACATGTGTCCCTCCAGCCGTAGCTTATCCTCTCACGGGTTCGGTCAAGCCACTCACCATCTCCAGAATAAAGCCACTGGAGAAGTGGTTCCCCAAGATGACGTCCGTAGGCTTAGCCCGGAGTCCACTCACCCTGATACTTTTGGGATTCGGGGCACAAGGGAAGTCCACCCATGCCCGTCCAGGGGTGATCATGATCAACCCCTCCCCGTGCTCTTGGACCACATACGATAGATGGAATAGGTCCAGGTTAGGGCTTTTACGGAGCAGATCTCCAAGTCTCCGCTGGTCAAGCCCAACCTTTTCAGAACACGGGCACTCTCGATGCTGAACCCACCTCTCCAATTCAAAGTAATTGAAGAGGCAGAGACAGCATTGGCACCGGTGTAATCCCGGACCCACTGAAGGATCTCGGGGGTGCCATACCGGTCACATTTGCTCTGGTGTGGCCGGGAGAGTGGGAAGCCGTCAGCCGAGACCTGGGTGTCTAAAATTATGGCCTCGTTACTTTTGCAAGCAATGATATCCGGCTTGCAAAAGGTCCCTCCATCGGGTATCCGCACCTCCCTCACCACCTCAAACCCTCGCTGTCTCAGACAACCAGCTACGAACCGGGTGATATCGTCATGACGTACCACCCGTGCTCCGTGCGTCCTTGGGCATGCTTGTGAGATGTGCCCAAGGGTGCCAGGTTTCCTGCATGTATCACACATGCCGCTGGCACCTGGGCGACCCCTAGCGGCCCTTGACGGCGTGGCCAAAGCGTTAGCTCTCACCTGGACAGCGTGAGCGAACTCCCCACCGCTCAAAAGGGGGGTGCCGGACGAGATCCACCTCAGGCAAGAGGGAACCTCGCACGAGGATCTCAGTCCAGCACCATCGGCCGTGCGGTAGAGCCGCTCTCGCCAAGTCCGAGAGCACTCAGCTCTGTTGGTTACCGGCTCACCATCAATCAAGGCCGGGCCAATCCATCGGCGCATCTTATCTTGGATGGCCGGTAGAAGGGCCGCTGCCCGGACCGTTGGGTCAGCCGACTCCAGCAGATTACTGAAACGCCTGTTCTTATGTAGCCGGATTGACGAGACAAACTCAGGCATCCCAAGACCACCATCCTTCCAGTCGGTGTAGAAGAAAGCATTTGGGGTGTCGTGTGGAAGACGGAGCCAGCTACGAATAGCCTGCCTCATCCTCCGATCGATTCTCGTTAGCTGGGTCTTAAACACCGTACCCAGAATAAGACGGTGGTTCATTTTAGGAATGAGATGGTGCTTCAGCACGTATAACCTTTGTTGGGGTTTGAGGGGGGCCTGTGTGATGTTAACTATCCCCTCCTCAAACATAGAGCCATAGGAGTGGCCCCTGCCACCGGCACCAACGAGAATACCCAGGTACTTGTACTCGTCACTGATGCCAATAGAATCCATGGGTGCGCCTCCGACGTGGAATCTCGTTTGTGACGCGAGATACCACTTCTTGCGCTTCCCATCAATCTGTAAGCTCAGTGATCGGCACTTTCCCGCGTTGACCCTCAAGCCAGCGCCACTCAAGGTGTCACATATCACGTCAATCAACGCCTGAAGGCCGGCCGGCGTCTCCGCTGCCACGACCAAGTCGTCAGCAAAAGCTAGTACTGACACCCTTTCCTCCCCCAGACGAATCCCCAACCCCAACTTCTTCGCATTGGTGATTGCCTCATCAATCACCAAGTTGAAAAGAAACGGGGACAAGGGATCTCCCTGTTTAACTCCCCTAGTCACAGGGATTACCCTCGATTTCTCCTTCTGGCTGGAAATGACAGTCGAGGCGCCATCATAGCCCGACATAATATAATCCCTGAGAGGCTCAGGGACTTCCTTGCGCTCCATGGCACGATGGATGGCCGCATGGGAAACACTATCAAAAGCTTTCTCCATGTCGAGGAACGCAAGGTGCGCTGGATGTTTAAGCGCGCGGGCCTCGGCCAGAAGAGCATCTAGGATCGCCAGGTTTTCAGCGCATCCATCCACAGGGATGAATGCCTTCTGCCTCCCGTCGATCCTGATTGCTTGAGAAACTCGGCTGTTCACGATCTTATGGAACAGCCGCACTATCGTAGACGACATGGTGATGGGGCGATAGTGTGAGGGGGTTTCTGGCTTAGGAATCTTGGGTATCAGTACTGTTTTGCACGCACGGAAAGGACGTGGCAAGGAGCGGCTAGCTAGCCACAGGTTGAACAGTTTAGTGAGGACCCTGAGTGGTATGGACCTGAGGAGACGCGTAGTTATCCCATCAGGACCGGGTGCAGAGACCTTACTTGTCCGTAGAGCAGTCTGGACCTCCAAAGGTGTTATAGGCTCTAATAAATGCTGATCGGCAGGACCAGAGCCGCGCTCAATAGGCCGGTTGTCCGGTGGCGAGGGCCTAGAGAAGAGGTTCCCCCAGAACTCGAAGAGACGATTTGGCTCCACCTCAGAGGGTATAACCCTCCAGTCTCCGGAGAGGACATGCGCCACAGCCGCAGATCTGTTCTTGTTATATAGGCTTTGGCACAGACTATACTGTGCCCTGCGCTCCCTCTTTCGGCCGGTCGGAGCCGGGGCTTGGTTACTACGGCTGATCCCTGGAGGTCTCTGTCTGTGGCTAGGAGCACGCTGTGATGTGCGATCACCGGATCTTGTGGCAGAAGTCACCTCGAGCGCATGTTGCTCGAGGATCCTTATCGCATTCTGGCCGTTACCTCCAAACAAGTTGGAGATTGCCTCATCGAGTAGTTCCTCCCCCCACCCACAGCCTGGCTGCCCGGGATCCAGGGAAGCCAGGAATTCCACAATTGTGGTCCTCCAGGCATCTCCGGGGCTCTGCCGGGGTGAAGGAGTGGAAGGTTCGGCGGCCTCAGGGTCTCCCACCGCAAAAGACCCGTCACCGCTCCCCCGCCCACTACTCCTCGATGGGCTAGGCTGAGTTTCCTCCTCACTGGATGACTCCGATGAGGAGGACTGCTCCACAGGGCGCTCCCTTAACAGCCTAGTGTATTCCACCAGGAATTGTTTGTAGTCCTCCCGACGCCTAAGGCTCTTGATGGCCTCCAGAGTTCGGGCAGGAAAGCTCCGATGAAGGCGTTGGTTAATGCCCTCTCCATCGACATTAGGTATCATCGACAATCTCGCCTCCTCTCGCGCTAGAAGGCGCCTTCATAGGCGCCTTCATAATAGACTCTCATAAGAGAGTCATAGTTACCCCCGCCGTTTACCCGCGCTTCTTTGAATTTCTTCACTTTGACATTCAGAGCACTGGGCAATCACTGCTAGAGCTGAATTATCCTGGAGGCGACGAAGAGTCGGAAACGCAAGCTGTAAGTCCTGTACTGCACAAGGTGCTTGAGTCGGCAGAGTATCAGAAAGCAGTGAACGTGTAGATGACTCTGACGAAAGAGCAGCTTATGTGGGCGCCCCTGTAGAACAAGCAGTGCCCTGGCAGCGACGGAGAGTCGGCAGGACAGGCTGTAGATCCCACATTACGTAGTTACTGATGAAGCTGCCAGATGAGTGAGTAACGATCGTGGAGCAGCAAGCCATAGTAGATGAAAATGCAGAGAAGATCGCGATGAAAATCATAGCTGTGGCGAGGGTGTTGGCAACGTTCCATGACAGGTGGCAGCAGTCCACAGCAAGCAGCAGCAGTAGAGGTCCAGTGAGAGTCCATGTTGTGGTCCATCGTGGCTGGGTATCGTCGAAACTCTCTGGGGTCACCAATGTAACGTACGATTATGTTACGTTGTTGGGTTGATTAGATGCAGTGTTTAGTGAGTTTCATATTTATTTAGTAGTCCTGGATACAGCAGTGTCGTAGACGTTGAGACGAAGACTGGAGCAGAGCAAAGAGCTGAGTGAGGCCAGAGTCGCGGAGCTCTATGTGGGAGAGCGTTGTAGCTGGATGAGGTCGTAGTCTGCTGCCTGCTCTGTGTCGAAGCTGTAGCGTCTTGGGTTGATAAGAACTGTCTACACCGAGTACTACATTCTTGACTGGAGATTGTACTGTTTTGCTATTCGAGAGAGAAGATGAAGATGAAGCCACCCAAAAGGTGGCACGGGCATAAATAGCCCGTAAGTGGTGGCCATTTTAAGCCATTACCAGTATCAGGAGCTGATACTGGAGATCTGTGGAGGTGCGAATGCACCCTGCATGACGGGAGATGTCTCCCTTGTGAATGTGTTAAGATGAAGATGAAGCCACCCAAAAGGTAGCACGGGCTTGAATAGCTCGTAAGTGGTGGCCCTTTTGAGCCATTACCAGTATCAAGAGCTGATACTGGAGATCTGTGGAGGTGCGACTGCACCCTGCGTGACGGGAGATGTCTCCCGGACCAAATGGTGACCAAATGGTGTGCTATTCTCAAATCGCTGGCTTATATACGGTTACTACACCTCACAGTAAGATAGGAGGGTGGAAAAACCGTTACCTATAAATTGGGATAGGATTATAGCTTGTGTAATTAGTTATGCCAGTAAGATGATGAGATAATGGAGCGAGTATAGGTTTACTCGGTACACTACTTTACCCACTTTCCACGATTTCGTTTCCATACTCCCTTGCTTTAACGCCCCAATACGATGAGTTCCTGGATTCTGCTTCGTTCCACGGGCCCTAGATGATGTGGCTGGTCGCAGGAGATGTGAATTAGCCAACCGCCACGACGTCTTTTTACTCAATTTGGCCGAATTGAGCAAAGGAAGCATCAGGCAAAGGTGGCGGCTGGTGGCAGAATGACGCCTTGACGCAGGGACGCCGGAAACTTCTCGCGTCCTCTTCAAAAGAACCAATCAAAGG